>NC_137823.1:3407521-3532521 GCF_963921795.1 Nannobrachium achirus
GCCATTTAGAAGCGCAGACCGTTTCATTTTGCCTGGTGAAATTGGTGACTTCAGTAAAGTAGGGCTTAGCGGAGAACACGTCCCAGAATAGGCTACGGTGGCAGGGAGAGGAAAACCGCACAGGAATGGATGTTAACGACACGGGCGGGAGGAGGGAGCGAGCGGCGTCGCGCTGCACGGCCCAAGTTTTTACAGGACATTCTCTCTTTGTTCGGGGAGAGAGGAGCGCTAGCAGGGACGTGCTGGGCCCCTGATTCAGCCCGGGAAAAAGAGTTGGAGAGGCCCTCATAGCGTGCTACAGATAGAGATCCCTCTCTATAGCGCTGCTGCTGCTACTCAAAGATTTGCCATTTCAGATCATGACAAGTGACAAGCCAGTGGGCCAATTATATGAGTTATATTTCGTCGTTGTCGGGTGGAAACCTTGTATGTCCAAAACCGTTTGTTTTGTATTTATCATTTTAAAAATGATTTAAACTAGTGAAAACAGCCGATCTACAAGCACACAACGCCTCGCACCCGCGAGGCGTTGTGTGCTTGTAGATCTGCTGTTTTCACTACTTTTGTGCGACGGCCTTGTATGATGAAGCAGGGCTTTGCTTTGCGAAAAAAATTATACATTTGAAACTTGGAGATACGAGGTTTCTGCCCGACAGTGACGATTTACTTTGTTGGCCGCCCAGCCCCCAAAATGGAAACAAAGGCCCGACATTTTATTTTTATTTTTTTCCTAATGGCCGGCCTGGACCGGCCGGGAATGAACCGGCCGTTCGGGAGTTGTCCCGCTTTTCCCAATGGCCGGCACGTCCCTGAGCGCTAGGATGGAACGCTCCAAAAACGTGTGCGGCGAGATTATGGGGTCCGGAGAGGAACGTTTGTCTCTTCATTCACCACATCCTGCTGACTGCCTTGGACTCAGTCAATGAAATGCTTCTGGAGCGCTCTGTTTGGCATCTATAGTCGCTGTGGTTGTAGGTGAAAACGTGCTGTGTGCGTGCGTAAGTGTGTGTGTGGAGAGAGCACACACACCCCAGCTACATTAGTTAATCAAAATGAACACATTGACACATTGTGAGCTTGTGGATCTGCTATTTTCAACAAATAGCCGATATACATAACATAAACACCGTAAGAAACACTATACAGTAGAGGCTGGTATATGTGGGTAGATATGGGTTATTACAAAGTATGTATTAGCATATGCATTGTGCATCCTATTATGGCGATACAGTGTACAGTAAATCTTGATTGTAGCATTTATTGGCATGCCAGTCTGAAAATGAAGTAGCAGCGACCTGTTATGGTATGGTATTCTGTTTTTAGTGTTGTGGCAGTGTCAAAATGTTTTTTTCTTGCAAAACACATTTTTGGACACTGCTCCTACAGATTTTGGCCTAAAATCACGCAAAGCGGCACACTGTATCTCTAAAGTCATGTCATCAACATGGATCTGTCCCATTTCCCATATTCCCTCCTGATTGGCTACCATTGCCTTCTAAAGTTTGTGCATGCGACCTGACGGTCGCTTATTAGGGCTGTCACAATTATTACATAATCGTCTAATCGTGATTATTTGACATTATCGCAATTATTTTGTCATAATCGTCATAATCGTGAATGTTGAAAAATGTCCGAAATAGTGGAAATAGCAGATCTACAAGCTCACAACGCGTCGCATCGCGACGCGTTGTGAGCTTGTAGATCGGCTATTTCCACTATCAAAGACATTTTTTAAGTAGTAAGTTGTCAAATATGTCAGTAATTTCTTTGTATATCTACCATGTACAACTTCAAAGCCTAAAAGCCAAACAGAAATGTAATTATCAATTAAATTGTTAATCGCCAATTATTTGAGTGACAATTAATCGTCATGTAAAATGTCATATCGTGACAGCCCTATCGCTTATCTCCCGATTAGGGAGTCTTACTGGTGAAGAAGACATTCAGAAAGAAAAAAACATTTGAGTTATTTATGGATTTGACTCAAATCCTGCACTGGGAGGATGTGTCGTCCACGATGTCGTATGGATGAGATAAAAACACAGCGAGCGACGGGAATGCAGCTGCTTCCACAAGCTGGATCTTGTGACGCCGTAATCCAATTAACCATTAAGCTTACATCCTTGTGCTTAACACAGGTCCACTTACTGTCTCTCCTGACCCAGACATGCATGCACAAGCACACACACACACACACACACACACACACACACACACACACACAAACACACGCAGCTCTCGTTGGGTTTCTGGGTTACGGAGACCCCTAAAAGGGGGGCGTGTGACGCGTCCTAAATTGACATTGACCGTCAGTCTTTCAGACTGTAATCTCATGACACACCTCCCCCTGCAGGCACGTGCACACATAGACATCAAAGGGGGCTTGAGCCCCTGCCCTTTTATCCGTCTGTAAAAATTGTCCTCTCCAGTTTTTACTGTAGTGAAAGAAATGCTAATGCCCTCTTTCCATGCTATATCTGAAGGCAGCATTCAAGAGAATTGCCTTGTCCAAACTCTCCTGAACTTGAATGCAGCATCCTATGTTGAACGAATTGCATTCTTTGTGTAGAAATCCATGCCATTATGTCACATATTGGCTTGATTATGCTTAGTTCAGTGTGGCATCAAGCATTGAAAATAGCAGACCTCCAAGCTCACAACACGTCGCAGTGCGACGCGTTGTGAGCTTGGAGGTCTGCTATTTTCGATGTTTTCACCAAAAGTGCCCTTTTAGAAATTTCAGCCCCTGCCTCTCTAACATTCTCTGCACGTCCATGTCCCCCAGCGGTACACCCACTGCTGTATTCCCCCGCCCCCCCCCCCCCCCCCCCCCCTCGCCCCCAGGTTATGACCTCTAGGTAAGCAGGAACTCGTCCTTCCCAGTCTAGTGTGGAAGAGGCCAGCGGGTCACGAGTCACACTGGTCTTGAATGTTTTGCACGAATCTTTAGACGTGGGAACGTCATATACGTAAGGCGATAAACCTCTAGGAAAGCAAGGAACATCTTAAAGTTTCAGTTTTCATGTAGGTGACAAGGTGGGGGCCTTCCTCCAATCATGATCAAGTGGCAACTTGACCATGATTGGAGGAACAGAAACTGAAACTGCTTCTTTGGTCCAAACATGAACCAGTGCTATCAGAACACAGACCCATTCTGTTATTATTTGAATTAAATTAAATCACTTACCTACCTTTAAAGGGAGAGGTCCTCCAATGACCGTTTACAGTTTAGACATTTAGCAGACGCTTTTAATCCAAAGCGACTTACAATAAGCAGGTAATACATATTTTACTATAATAAGCACAATCTAAAAACAATAACATGGGTAGACCAAAAACCAAAAACCTAAAATAAATACTATCTAGCTTCATGTATGGTCATTGATTGTCATTGAGGGAAGGGGAGTGTTACAGTAGTGCTATGGGTTTAGGTGGAGTCTGAAGAGGTGAGTCTTCAGTCCACGGTGGAAGCTAGGGAGTAGTGATGCGCGGCTCAGGTTTTTTTCATAACCCGCACGGCCCACAGCCCGCACGGAACGTAACCCGCCCGCCCGCGCCGCAGAACAATATACAAATCAACGAATCCGCCCGCCCCGCAACCCGCAAATCATCGTTTCAAATCGTATCCGTTGACTGGCTGGTTATATAACTTAACCGACACAAAGTATTTATAAACGGACTTGTGTGGATGACATCATGACAGAGACATAAGTGAAATCCTGATCAGCGACACACGCTGAATTGTTTGTGCATTCTTCTGCTGTGATCACGTTGTGTCAAATGTTGGCAAAATGTGGTTCGCGGCCCCAACAGGAGCGGAATTGGGACGGTCCTCGCACCAAGGAGCGGAGGAGAAACCTCGCTCCTCTCTGGCGCATTTTAAAACTCGCTCGCTCGTGCTCGTATTCAAAACGTTGTATTCTTATTCTTATAGGCCTACTCTTATTAAGAATAAAAGGCAAATAAGAACAGATGATTATAATTATTTATTTTTTGCACATGAGAGTGGTGATAACCCGCCCACCCTCTGCCCGCCAATTGAGTCTGAAACCTTGACCCACCCACCCGCATGCAGGCGGGTTGGCGGGCGGGTGGGGGCACCGGGTCGGCCCACGCATCACTACTAGGGAGTGAGTCTGTAGTTCTAAGTTCGAACAGGGAGTTTATTCCACAGTTTGGGGGCCAGGAGGGCAAACTCTCTAGGACGAGTGGATTTTTGTCCTGGGGTTCTGTCAGCATCCCTGTGTTGGCTGATCTGAGTGAACGGGTGAGGTTGTAGGGGTTGATCAGGCTTTGGAGGTATGGAGGAGCCGTACCTTTGGCCTGCTTTGAAGGTCAGCATCAGTGTTTTGTATTCAGTGCAAGCCGCAACCGGTCAGTGGAGGGAGCGGAGAAGGGGGGAGACGTGAGAACTTTGGCTGGTTGAAGACCAGTCGTGCCGCGGCATTTTGGATCACTAGGTTTAAGGAGAGGTTTAAGTGCACAATGAGACACATGTTCTCATTCCCGAGGTAATTAGAGCAGTTTTCCTAATGGGGGAATCGGAGAGAAGAATGGGCTACGTCTTCGCTGTGGTTTTTAACCCATTTAGACTGCTTTAACTATTAAAAAATAGCAGATATACAAGCTTGTGAGCTTGTATATCTGCTATTTTTTTTAATCGTCAAAGTTCGAATTTTTGACCCGATTCTATAACTATCTTTTTTAACTATGTTTCTATGTCAGTGGTGCTCAAACTTTTTCACGTGAAGGACCCCCAACATGATGTGTATTTGTCCACGGACCCCCATCTCAAATTAGTTCTAGGGACCCCCCCAGAAGCAAGATTTGCGTTACAAACGTTCCCTTTAAAAATACATATATTCAAAGATTTGCACACATTTTCACAACTTTTTTTTCAAAAATAGCAGAACTACAAGCTTGCAGAGAGCTTGTATATCTGCTATTTTTCACTGGTTAAAGCATTCAATAATTCTAGGCCTAAATGGATTAAAAGTTCTTCAAACTCCTCTCTCTCTGTGTGTGGGTGGTGGGG
Organism: Nannobrachium achirus; assembly: GCF_963921795.1. Taxonomy (NCBI): domain Eukaryota; kingdom Metazoa; phylum Chordata; class Actinopteri; order Myctophiformes; family Myctophidae; genus Nannobrachium; species Nannobrachium achirus. The sequence goes on from NC_137823.1 coordinate 3,412,557, forward strand.
GTGGCAGCTGTGGGCCTGTTACGAGGCCCGGTGCCCTGGAAAGAATTAGTTCCAAATCCCCAATCCAAGGCGCTAATGAGAAGCACGCCCAGGGGTTCGTCCATGATGGATGACAGGAGAGGGAACTGAGATGTCTGTTTCTCACAGGGTTTCCCGCCCCGCCGCGACCTCAGATGCCTCTCGGTGCGATCTGCAAAAGGCAAGGCTCCCTCTACATTCCTCAAGAAGACGCACTTACACACGCACGCGCACGCACACACACATTTCAATCATTTATTTATGTCCACATAAGGGATACAGTACAAGGACACAAATATTACAAGGTGCTGTAAATAATACAGTCAGAAAATCCTGGACAAATATCCAATCACCACACAGCGTTCAAGGGTACAAGTAACAACGCCTTCGCCATAATATGGCAGTAGTCGCCAAATATTATTTGTCGCCAAATATTATTTGGCGACTACCGATAGTAGAAGAGATTGCACAGAACTGTGCAAGCCGTTTAGCTGATTTTTTTGGCATCCCAAGTTGTTGGAAGCCTCTTACAACCAACCTATGTACGTGTCCAAGGCTGCCAAAGATGAACACAAATAGATTGCACCTATAGCCTAGCTCTGTGATGGTTCGTAGGAGCGGCTGGTATTTAATGACTTTGGTCATAAAGGCTTCCTCTAAGCTAGAATCAAAGGTACAGGCCACTTCAAGAATGGAAACTGATTTGTCTCCTTCATTGACAACAACAACATCTGGTGTATTAGCAGAGAGATGTGCAAAGATTTCTGGATTTTCAGTACAGAGATGAAGCATGGTGGGTTTGACACAGGAATGTTTGTACATTCTCTCTCACACACACACACACACACACACACAAACACACACACACACACACACACACACACACACACACACACACACGCACACACACACACACGCACCTGCATGTACTTGCACAATCGCACGTGCACCATGCGCGCGGCCACACACACACACACACACACACACACACACACACACACACACACACACACACACACACACACACAGACAGACACAGACAGTGTTTCTCAAATATTTTCATGTCAAGGTAAGGACCTCTAATACTTATTTAGCGATGGACCCCCATTGTGTGTGTGTGTGTGTGTGTGTGTGTGTGTGTGTGTGTGTGTGTGTGTGTGTGTGTGTGTGTGTGTGTGTGTGTGTGTGTGTGTGTGTGTGTGTGTGTGTGTGTGTGTGTGTGTGTGTGTGTGTGTGTGTGTGTGTGTGTGTGTGTGTGTGTGTGTGTGTGTGTGCGCGTGCGTGCGCGCGCGTGCGTTTGTGTGTGCGTGGCCGCGCGCACGGTGCACGTGCGATTGTGCAAGTACATGCACGCCTTAAACTGCACGTTTTCTATGTCGGTGCATGCACGTTATAGCTCGGGCCAAAACGAGCCAGATTATATGTCAATGTAAGAGTAATTTGCCCAGAGCCTGACACAGTATAAACAGTACTTACTAAGCCATACAATGCACTTCCAACAGGACTTCATAACTCTACCTGCGTGCTGCGCCAAGTGAGCAAAGCTTTGGCGAAGGCACAGTGAATCATGTGTTCTCGTGTGAGTTTTCATTTGTCACTGGTTTCATCGGTTTGTTATGTTTAAGAGGAGCTCCTTTCAACACTTTGACTTCTTGCGATTTTGATCGCTTCCCATTTATTTTTACTCTCTCTTTTTTTTCTCCCATATGTGCAGGGGCGGCCCAAAGGGGGGGACTGAGTTACTAGGGCCCAAGGTGGAGGGGCATTCATTATTTTATACATTAGCTATTGAAAAATAGCAGATATACAAGCTCACAACGCGGCACTTTGAAAAGTCGTGAAAACATGTGCAAATCTTTGAATATATGTGTTTTTTAAGCGTGACTCAAATTTTGCTTCTGGGGTGGGGGGGGGGGGGGGGTCTGTTATAGAATTCTTTAGACATACTATACTAATAATAAGAGCTCTGAGCGACACACACAGGGCTCCAGGGTGCGAGCTATTAAGTCGCATATGCGAGTTAATTTCATAAAGTGCGAGTTAAAATTCAACCAGGTCGCACGAGCGCGACTTGAAGGAGGATGAAAAAATCCCCGAACGAGGATCTCTTCTCTCTCTCTCTCGCTCCCTAGCTCTCTCTCCCTGCTCCAGTCCTTGCCCCTCCCCTCCCCTCCCCTCCCTTCTCTCTCCGTCTCTCACTCACACACACACACACACACACACACACACACAGACAGGGTGAGGAGAGATGGGAGAGATGCACACACGGACACAAGCTAGCGTCGCATGGGCTCCTCACTTCTCACGTGGAGTCACACAGACAGACTCTCTTGCTCACTATGGATAGATCTCAGTCATTCTCACATACCTTTCTTTGTATAACCCTGCTTTTTCTGTCATCTCGAACTGGATAATTTATATGGGGCTGTGGGTTTTTTGCTATTAGATTAGCTTGCTTTGATTAGCAATCGCTCGTGATTGTTTTCAACCGTAGGTTACATTAAACCTACTGTTACTGTGCGCATTGGGGTTGAAAACCGCTGTGGCTCATTAAATTCCTCAGTGCCCAAAATGCGCATTTTCACTTCAAAGACAATTAGCTGAAATTAACGGCACCTGTAAACTTCTGTCTTTAGCGTAGCGTAGCGTGTGTGTGTGTGTGTGTGTGTGTGTGTGTGTGTGTGTGTGTGTGTGTGTGTGTGTGTGTGTGTGTGTGTGTGTGTGTGTGTGTGTGTGTGTGTGTGTGTGTGTGTGTGTGTGTGTGTGTGTGTGTGTGTGCGTGCGTGCGTGCGTGTGTTGGCGTTTGTGCATGCCCAAGTGAACGTTTTCTGTTGATACTGTATCAAGATAGCTACTTCCCAGTATCTCCTCTTGAAACTGACTTCTACTTAATTCACTCCAAAACCATAAGGACATTTTTATTTTTCTATCCTGAATGGCAGCAGGCCTATTATGGCATATACTGTAGTCTAAGTAGTGCAATCATGCAGCTGAAAGTCAAAGTTCTAGGTATTATATTGCCTTTGTTAGCCTAGACCAGTAAGACTCCCTAATCGGGAGATAAGCGACCGTTGGTCGCTTATCTCCACAAATATCACAACCTCCACCTCTCACGTCATACGGGTAGCCATAGTTACACCTGGAATGTTGAATCTCCATATATGGAGATAACCTACGCATCACACAAAGTCTGACCTCACCAGCCCATACTTGGGCATGGACGACTTATATCTCCATATACGGAGATGGCCATATATGGAGATACGATGACATCACAGAGTCCACAGCTGATGATGTGGCGTGATGTCATACAATACACAAACAAGCCCTATATAAAGGGGCAATTCTCACCAGGGAAGAGAGCATTGCCTGGAATGCTGAATCTCCATATATGGATGGAGATAACCTACGCATCACACAAAGTCTGACCTCACCAGCCCATACTTGGGCATGGACGACTTATATCTCCATATACGGAGATGGCCATATATGGAGATACGATGACATCACAGAGTCCACAGCTGATGATGTGGCGTGATGTCATACAATAAACAAACAAGCCCTATATACTGATGCGATACGATGACATCACAGAGTCCACAGCTGATGATGTGGCGTGATGTCATACAATAAACAAACAAGCCCTATATACTGATGCGGAGATATGAGCAGGGCAAAGGTGTGACGTGTGACCGACCGACCGACGGACGGACGGCCGGTGGAGGTTTTCATAGTAAACTGCTCCCTGACGGTCGCAATAATTGTTTTTTTTTTTTTTTTTTTTTTTTTACTTATGAGCATCATCAACATTATATTGAATATCGAAGGCTTTCCTAATATCACAGCCTTAATGCTGACCTATTTTGTCAGCTACTGCTGCTCATGCAGAGAAACCTGAAGTTCAGATTAAATTAACACAACCATCATCAGCATGATAAGGCTTTTGATTGATTGATTGATTGATTGATTATTTTATAAGACAAATATGGAGAACAGTACAAGTATAGCCAATAGGCTACAATAGAAATGTAGTACAGTACAAGTACTGTTAAACACCCTGCCTAAAAGGAACAACCCAAATAAGTCCTTTTACTGTCTTTTTTACGTTGGAAGGTATTAAGGCTATATATTAATACCACGCTATAAAAAGAAAAAGGTGGTGCTACCTAATTTCAGGTGGTGCTACCTAATGAAAAGGTAGGTGGCACCAGTGCTACCTGTGAAAAAGTTAGTCTGGAGCCCTGGACACACATGTGTGCCGCTCAGAGCTCTTGATTATATTGTAATAAAATATTGTTCTCATTGCACTCCACTCTCTGGAAATTCAACTTATTCATATTATTATTAGTATAGTATGTCTAAAGAATTCTATAACAGGTCCCTGGAACTAAATATTTTGAGATGGGGGTCCGTGACCAAATGCATATCATTTTGGGGGTCCTTAACACGAAAAGGTTTGAGCACCACACTGACATAGAAACAAAGGTTTTTCAAAATATTAAAGACTTTTCACGATTTAAAAAAAAATAGCAGATCTACAAGCTTGCAGCGTGAGCATGTAGACCGGCTATTTTCACAATATTTATCTGCGGAACCGAGTCGTCACATTAAATGTAATGCCTACAATTCCAAGTGCTTGTCAGGGTGGGGGTCCCCAGTTCAAATATGTTTATTTTGGTGGTCACTGGCTAAAAAGGTTTGAGAACCCCTGGTATAGAGCATTAACAAATTCATCCACCAGGGGCATTGACAACTCATTCTTATGACTTCCTATCTAGCCAAGCTTTATAAACTATATATTTTTTCAAGAGGAAACAATAAAATAAAATAAAATAAAAATAAGCGAATATTCGACTGTGAGCTTGTATATCTGCCATTTTTCAATAGCTAAAGTGCCCAGGGCCCAGAATTTGGTGCGACACCCCTGCATATGTGTGTGTCTCTCTCCCTCTTTCTCTTTCTGACGTTCTGGGGTTTTCTCATTCTCTCTCCTCTCCTCCTCCTGAGGTGATGGCAGGCACAGCGTCTCTGTGTCTCGGAACAGGCGTCGCGTGCCGTGGAAGAAAAGGCCAGTGTGGTACAGCCTGGGCCTGGATTTGGAGAGGTGACTGAAAGGGGAGCACAGATCCAATGGGTTAAAGGCAGCCTTGAAAGGCTCCCATTGTGCCCCACACGTCTCTCTCTGCGCACTGTAGGAGATGGCTGGAACTTGGGATGTCCTGATCACGTTTTTGTTTGCTCCCGATCCCGAACACATATTTTTTCTGCCCATTCGATCCCGATCCTTCCTGATCCGATCTTTCGGCAATGCATTAAGGAAAAATAAAAAATACTTTCATGTTGTCCCTTAAGGTTTTTATTTTATTTTATTTAAATAACAGTATCCATTCTATCCAGTCTTCTTTTTTCACTTAGTGCAGAATTGTATCAAAACAAATAAATAAAAATAAAGCTCATCAGCTTAAATCGTTTTAAATATATAAAGACAAGGTGTTTCCCGATCTTTTTCTCCCGATTCCGATCTTTTGAAATCGGCCCGATCTCCCCGATTTCCGATCTCCCGGCGATCTCTCCTCTCCTCTCTCTCTCTCTCCCTCTCTCTCCCTCTCTCTCTCTCTCTCTCTCCCCCTCTCTCTCTCTCTCTCTCTCTCTCTCTCTCTCTCTCTCTCTCTGTGTCTCTCTCTTTATAATATGATGACACTTTATGAGGCTGTGAAGACCCATTTTTATTCAACTGACTATACCAGTAAGACTCCCTAAGCAACCATCAGGTCGCATACACAAACTCTAGAAGGCAATGGTAGCCATTCAGGAGGGAATATGGGAAATGGGACAGATCCATGTTGATGACATGACTTTAGAGATACTGTGTAGTGTGTACCGCTTTGCGTGGTTTCAGGGCAAAATCTGTAGGAGCAGTGTCCAAAAATGTGTTTTGCAAGAATCAGCCTCATGGTGGCGCTAGAAGAGGGTCATGTGAGAAATGAGGGGTGGGGGTTGTGGTTTGGCAGCCAATGAATGTGTGTGCTGTGCAAAGTTCGGCATGGATAGGGGCAACGGTGGCGATATGAGTAGGGGAAAAGTGTGACGTGACGGACAGACTGACTGACAGACTGACAAACAGATTGACATACAGCCGGTGGAGGTTTTGATAGTAACTGTGTTGAAAACACATTTGTTTCGAATGCATTCTATCACATGGCGTTTTTACCGCTCTCATTTGTTCAGGTCATTGTTTTTTTCTTTATTTCCTGTTGTATTATTACTCAATTGTGTTATTTTACCCTGTTCAACTTGTTTATATTGTGTCCACTGTACAGCACGTTGTGAATTCGTTTACTTTTATAGTAGGGAGAAATAAGGGCCGAATCGTTACGCGTTGGATACAAGCACCACATTTGGTACAGATGTCCCTTGGGTCATCCTAGGACATCCTAGAAGGGGTGCCCAAAATAATCTTAAACAGGAAGTGAGTTATGGACAAAATTCAATATGGCCGCCTAAACTGTTGACCATTGACTCAAAAGACAAAAAGAATCTCCAAAAAGCATAAGATTTGGCACAGCGAGTAACGATTTGGCAATTTTTTGCCCTTATTTCCCCCTACTATTACTAGAATAGCCAATCTACAATCTCTACATGTCGCGACGCAGCCTTCGAATTTGGATGTTCTTTTTCTCCTTCTGATTTTGGCCATTGGCCAGTTCTCTGACACCAGGGTCAAAGTGGTCAAAAAATGCTTGCACTGAGAATCCTGAATTCTTTGCTTCCTCTTGTCTTCGCAGGTGAATCTACATTTCTGGACGACCACGGACCTCCAGTGCCAAGGGTGAGTCTCTCTCTCTCTCTCTCTGGCAGGCACGTGCACACATAGACATCAAAGGGGGCTTGAGCCCCTGCCCTTTTAACAGTCTAAAAAGTGCCCTCTCCAGACCATGAATGCAGTTTTTACTAAGGTGAAAGAAATGCTAATGCCCCTCTTTCCATGCCATACTTGAAGGCAGCATTCAAGAGAATTGCCTTGTCCAAACTCTCCTGAACTTGAATGCAGCATCTTATGTTGAAAGAAGTGTCCTCTCTGTGTAGAAATCAAGCATGGAAAATAGCCGACCTCCAAGCTCACAACGCGTCGCAGAGCGACGTGTTGTGAGCTTGGAGGTCTGCTTTTTTCGATATTTCCACCAAAAGGCCCTTTTAGAAATGTCAGCCCCTGCCTCTCATTCTCTGTACGTCCCTGCCTCTCTGGCCATCATTAAGCATCTCTCTATCTCCTCTTTCTTTTTTTTTACCCCTCTGTCTCTGTTCCGTCTTCTTCCAGCACTGTCTATCCTCTCTCTGATGTTGTGCCATGTATATGGAGCCAGTTCAATGCAGTCCAGGCAGGATACACAAAAAATACTTGGTGGCGCGCCACTGTCGCACACCAGAAATAGCGGATGTGCTGTACAAGCTTTTTCATTTTTATTTTCCACGCGTGACACTGCCACGCAAGGGCACATAAGCGTAACAGTTAGTTCTGTATGGAGGGCTGTCACCATTATGACATTTTACGTGACGATTAATTGTCACTCAAATAATTGCGATTAACGATTTAATTGTGATTTTGTCAATTACATTTCTGTTTGGCTTGTAGGCTTTGAAGTTGCACATGGCAGATACTGTATGACACATATGACACATAAGCTTAAAGGAGTAGTTCACCCCCAAAATGACTTTTTTTCCATTGATTAGTCACACCATGGGTATTAATAATATTATAATATTATATACCAATAATATTTTTAGTTTTTTGTCGCATTCCTAAGACAAAAATGTGATAACAATAAATTTACCCCCATCCGGAATCGATGGGGGTACATTTTTGTCTTAGGAATGTGACAAAAACCCAAAAATATTATTGAACTCTAGTCTCCATGGTGTGACTAATCAATGGAAAAAAAGTCATTTTGGGGGTGAACTACTCCTTTAATATACAAAGAAATTACTGACATATTTAACAACTTTATACTTAAAAAAGAACGTTGATAGTGGAAATAGCCGATCTACAAGCTCACAACGTGTCGTGAGCTTGTAGATCTGCTAATTCCACAATGTTTTACTTAAAAAAATATATATGAACATTTTTCAACATTGTTGACAGTTATGAAAAATAATCGCGATTATGTCAAATAATTAGACGATTATGTAATAATTGTGACAGCCCTATCTGTATGAAGGAGCTGTGTACTACGAAGTCGCTCTAAATACTAAATAGACCCAGCGCCTCGGCGCTACAGTAATGCACGCACGCACACGCACGCACGCACACACACACACACACACACACACGGAGCCCTCCTGACACAGGGGCCTTGTCTTCGTCCAGCTGCATCCTTCCTCTATGCCTCCATTCTCTCTTTCTGCCGGGAACTTCTCCTCCGTCAGTCCTCTGACCCGCCACTATCTGTGTGTCCCCCACAGAGCATGACATAAGAGCACAGTTATCCAGCGTGTAGGGCTGTCACCATTATGAAATTTTACACCACGATTAATTGTCGGAACTGTGGGTCATGACCGAAAGTATAAGGTCGCGGGTGCAAGCGGAGGAAATGGGTTTCCTCAGACGGGTGGCTGGTATGGGGTCCTCCCTATGTTCCCCAGGTTCTATGTTCCCCACTTCCCCCCCAAAAAGGTTCTATGTTCCTGTAATGAGCTTGAAGTTACTGAATGCCCTTTCACCTTTTAAAGCACTCCTCTAAGCCGCCCGGAACCCTCCTCAGGTCCTAAGCCCAAGAAGTTACCAGATCTCTTTTTAATAACCACTGTCACTGTCACTAACACTACACTATACCTTTAAGTTAACACAAACAGGTGTTATAACCTTTCTCATTTGTATAAACCTACTATTACTGTATATGCACCTATTACTGTACAAATACAACTTTCTCTGAATAAAGACTGAACTGTCTATGAAACCCTCTTTAACTGGTGAATATTATTACTATCTACAGCGACTTTATTTTATAGACCAAGAATATTGCACCTTTCTTGAGAAATGTAGACCATAGGTCTGGATGGAGAATGCCAAAACCACAAAGACAATATAAAGTGTGAAACTGTTACCTTGTAGCTTTCTCCCAGGGACTGTTTTTTGGAGAAAAGCAGCTTGACTTATTTGATACAAAAGAGCCCACTGCGGACAAACTGTCCGTCCGGTTAGGGTTGGGAATTTGTATTTTATTGTCTGCCAAGCATACCCAACTGACACCTGCACGCGCAGTGTCAGTCACTGAGAAGGTGAAAGACTTTTTAAATTAAGAAAATATACTTGTTGATTCTTACCAAAAGTCTAACTCAGCTCCAACAGCCAGAAGTTGCTTTGAGTGCCCTGAGATGTTAACACCTCTTTCCCATGGAAGCGGAACTTCCCCGAAGGGAAGTTAAAAAGTCAAAACCTTAAAAGTTGTAAACTCTAGACAATGAATTCAGACAGACACCAAGCAAAAGTGAATTAAAAAGCTTTAGTGAATAAAAACAGTTACAAATTATAAGCTCACCAATACAGAAATTGGCAATGAAAATCAAAAAGAAGTACAGTATGTGTACTTAACTAAACAGAGTCAAACTCTCTCTAAGTAGACAGAAAAAAGAACTGCACTGAGCTACGGATACACAGCCTTTTATAGGGTGCTCCGCTACAACATCTCAATAGGGTTACACACACACAGCTTCAGTTTAGCACACACACATTTGGCACGCGCTTGTGCACGTACATGCATGAACATGCACGATGTTTCGCAATGAAGACAGTTGAAGGCCAGACCAACTCCCCAGTCCACGTGAATTTGGGGAGTTCTCCGGTTCACATGTTAGAAGTCGACATGTTGCCCTTTACTCCCTCAGGAAGCGCTATCTCATGTTGGCAATAAGAAGATAACGGTTCGTTAGCGCGGTACAGGAATGTCGGGGAGTCGATGATACAGCCTGGCACCATCTACAACCCCCCCCTTTTTCACCCCAAGTCCAAGGCCGTGCCTCGCAGGTGCAGGCAACGAAGCGGCTAGTGTAAACAGTATGTCATGTTCTGACTATGAGTACATTCAGTTTTTAACCTTTACCCAATGTCAGTGAAGAAACCACGTACATATGTAGTTCTCGCATGCACATACAGTATATCAGAAATACAGCATACATTATACAGTATATCAAAAATCAACAGCCTATGCTTAAAGGAAGCTTTTCTACATTTGCAGTATATATGCATCTACAGTACTAGCACACTAACTGCTTAATAAAATGTATGTCCCTTTTTGTTGATTAACATATGGAGAATATATTGGGCCATAACATTACTTCTTCACCAGCTCACTGGCGAGGAACGTGGTTGCGTTTCTCCTTCCTCTTCCCGGCCTGCTTCTCCTTTGGGGCAGAGGTCACAGGGGTTGTAGGTGCCTGGGCTGGAGCCTGCACTGGGGCAGGTGCTGGGTACAGAGGTTGCAGGTTTTGCATGGGATAAAAGGCCATGTGAGGCCCAAGCTGTGCCACCGGAGCTTGCATCTGCTGCAGAGGTTGTTGTTGGGGTGTTGGCGGTGGTGGCATGGCTTGGCGATCCGCAGTGGCAGTGGGTCCAGGTGACTGCTGTCTGTCTGAGCCCACAGATCCTCTGCGCTTCTCCTGGCGGTTGTCTCCCTTGCGGCGGGCATCACGGTGGTCCCGGTCATTGTAGTATGGTTTGAAGGACCTGGGTGCCACACCCTTGGGGTCACGAGCAGGTGCTCCGGGGCCCCTAACACCCCCTCTGGCACCATGGTTCTTCTCGAGTGCAGCCACAACATCATCGGATGGCCACACTTTGGGGTCTCGAGTAACCTCTCGAATCCCCTGGGAATTCTTCTCCCATTTTCCCCGGATCATCCTGGGGCCCAGGATGGTTTCCAGGATGCCGAAGCGGTTTCGCCCTGCTGCCTGGGTCTCGATAGTTGCCCACACTTCGCCAGACCGGTAGCGTAGGTTGTTTTGCATGACCCTGTAGGTGGTCACGCACACAGGAACGATGGAGCGCCAGTTGTTTCCCACCAAGCGGCTGTAGATCACCGACCGCTTGATGGAAACAGTTTTCAGCAGCACGTAGGTCTCCCAGTTGGGTGTCAGGAACGGATCTTTGTTGGACATATGCCCTCTGCGAATGCCCACGATGTCCTCCCAGACCTGGGGGATTTTCAGGCTGTCATCGGCGATTTTAGCACCTTTAGTATTATACAGCTGCATTCTGGGCATCCCAGCCTCCTCGTCCTCGTCGTCTTGGGTATCGGCAGGGGGAGGAATCACCACCCTCCAGACTGCCCCTCCTTCGAGCCCAGAGGGCTCAGAGTGTTCATCCATTGGAGCCGGAGTGGTTGCTCCACTCCGGTCCTCCTCCGGTTGGCCCTCGGAAAGTAAGTCATTTTCCTCAGGATCCATGGCAAGAAGATTGTCATCGTCCATGTCATCCAGGCTGATGATCTGCTCTTGTCTCTCGCTGGCCATGGCTAGGTCGTAGATGGGTTTAAATTCTTCACGCAGAATATTAAGTGCCTGAGCAACGTCCATATAACAGCCAACGGGAGTTATGACAAGAGCTAGCCTGAGGGGCTCCTTTTATGCAGCGCCTCAGGCCACGGCTCCTCCTCATGGGAGGGGACGCCCCTCCCTCTGAGCTCCTCCTCTCTTTGCACACATCCATTTCAGCATGTCCTTGAGAGCTCTGCCCACGCCCCCTAGGAGGCCCAGGCGGTACAGTACTGAGAACACGATAAGCCATCCCAGTAACATCAAACAAGGGATAGCCCATTTGAGCACACCTGCTACAACTCTCCAGGAGGTCTGAAATACAGATGTGACTTCTTCGAACGCCTCTATAGTCCCTTCCTTTACGGACTCTCCTATGTCGATAGCCGCATAACCTACTATTGAGGTTAACAGAAATGTGGCCGACTTGAAATCACCCCAGCCGGTCCTAGGCCTTTTCCGGTAATCCGCCTCAGGCCATCGGTTAGGGTGACACGTACCATTAGTCATGTTGACTGCATGAGTTTTGGGGTACACGGCCTGCATGGAGAATGTTCGGGCCGTCCATCCGATCCCCGGATTCAATGATGGCCTCCCTGAGACTAGGTAATCAGATGGGGGAGCCCATGGCGTGCCGAAGTCCATGAACACTGAATCACATGGCCCTAAAAGGGCTCCCACCCAACCAGCCTGTCCACAGGTGCCATAACAATGGCAATTGCCTTTGCCGTTGTTGTTACAAAATGGACCGTTGGCAAATTCCCAACGATTCAGTAGGTACGCATCGGGCGGCCAGAAGTAAGGAAACCCCTTGTCCAAGAGCCTAGCTGACACAGAGTCAAGGTGTCCACACCGTTCAGTCCGCCCTGCCCAGTCTAGGGTGTCCTGCTTCGGTCCTAGTGGAGACGTAGGGTAGGCCTGGTAGCAACGTACCAACATTGCCGGTGCCCCGACTCCCTCTGTTGGGTTGACAAACTCACTTTCTTGTCTTCCTATCACAGGCCTCCACCTCCAGGAATCATATTTTTTCTCCAACACAGGAGAGTCATACCAGTGCATGTTGTTCCATGCATGCTCCTGGGGAGGAGGATTGCGTGTGACATAGTATCGTGCCACCATTTTCTTAGCGTCACAACCTATTTCGGCAGCTTGGTCCCTTTTAAGGGGGCCCCAATTGATCCATGCGACCTCATGACCATTGTCCTCGGTCACGTGGGTTATGGTTCTGGTGGAAGCTATATCCACCATGGCAGAAGTTGCTTCATCCACATGGGTTGCTGGATGAGTGTCTTTGGTTGTACACTGGCTTTGATCTTCCAAGGTACAATACTGCTTTCCCCTGATACCATATGTAGTCTGAGGATACGCTCCCACCTGGGCTCCTGTGGCCTTGTACGTAGGTTCCAACCCCCAGCGCATGATAAAACCAGTGTCGGTTTTCTTCGCTAATATGAGGGGTGGAGGAAGAGAGATTTTTCCTTGGTTCCGATCGTCTTCTGGTAGTCTAGAGAACGGCTTTTGGGGGTCTTCCCTCTTCCAATCCAATATCCATTCCCGAACAGGCCTTTCAGTCTTGTCCGGATTGATATTAGGGTTCGGCCTGGTCTCTTCTGGAGGATCTTTGTTATTTCCCCCCAGAGTGACCATGAAGGAGCCCGGGTAAAGAGTAGGGTTGGCCCCTGATGTCCCTTCACCCCGCCCGATTAATTGGCGCCATGAATACAGTTGGAATCCCAAAACTTGGGCCGCAAACTGTTGATGAAGGAACATCTTCAGCCTTTCCTCCTCTGTGTTCCCAGGTCTAACCCAGCACTTATCGAGGAGTTTCACTTCTTCGTTCGTCAGGCCCAAACCCGCATAGTTTTTTATGTTGTTTAAAGGCCCTTCATGATCCCATTTACCCCACGAGGTCTGTGAGGCTGTCAAGTCAGGGAACACCCTAAACCTCCTCAGCATAGTTCTGAAGTCTACTCTGCATGAGGATTGACCAGGGATTATAGTCCCATTCGTGCGGACAGTTAGGGAGTCACGTGGGATCCCCATCCGTTTTCCTTCACGACAGATGGGTATTAGTTCCCCCATCTTGTTCGCTAGGCGTTTGATAACTTTCTCCACCGTAAGTCCCCTCCATGGGAGGTCGGTGGGGTCGAGCTTGGCTGCTACACACGTGAGCAATGAATCAACCACCTTGGTTCCCCATGGACCCTCTATTGCCCCAACCTGGTCAGCTGATAACACCGGAGCGTCCATGTAGTATAGAGTTTTCCCACCAGCGAGCGGCCGATTTTTCATCCACAGCAAGCCGGGTGGGTAGGAGTACATCTTCTTGCCTGGCTTGGTAACCCCCACAATCCACTTAAACCATTTGGTAGTGATTCTGTGGGGACAGCCACCCGCTTGGTCGGTGACCGGTGGTGGCTTGTAGCCAGGCGTAGCCCTCCTTGCTCTCGGGGAAGAGGAATCATTCCTCAGTGGTGACACGTAGCTCAGCAGCGCTTGGAGTTCCCTCTCAGGGGACGGTGGCCAAACAGTGAGCAAAGTCACTTTTTCAGCGGCTATATCCCCTTCCAAGGCTAACTCTCTGCGATGTATCCGTAGTTCCACCGCCTCGGCTCCATCCACTGAGGCATCGGAGCAATTGGATATGTCTTCCCACAGTCCCCACTCCTTCTCACTGCTGTAGCGAGATCGGGCAGTGACCGTGGTACATTGGTATACTTTTTGAATCCCTTTGGCCAGTTTGACGCTTGTAGATATCTCACCGACAGGGTCAGATGGGTAGACTCTCAGTACTACCGCCCCCTCTGCCCCCTGGGATACCTCGTCTACTTGGTCACTGAGATCCTGCCATGTGATATGACCGTTACAACCATGTCTAGGTTCAAGCACCCAACACTCAGGTTCCATGCTGGCTACTGAACATTCTGGGGGCTCACCCCAGCCGCCTGCGGGCGGGCTACTGCCCCGTGCTGTGGCCTTATAATTATTATAGGCCAACCACCGGTCAGTTAGATTTTCAGGAACACAGGGGATAGGGCTGGTTATACGTGCGTATACTACCGGCACCCCCTCATGCTCTCTGATAGTTGGGTCTCTGAATTCCCATTCCGTGCGAGTCTTGGGGTACCTGAGGGCCCTTACGAATCCCAGCACCATCACCACTGCCATTATCAGAAGGGTCCCCTTCATAATGTGCCTGGTGATTAGGTTGGTGATGGAAACCTTGGGCTTGCGAGCCATACTAGGGGCAATCCCCTCGGGCTCTGTTACTGGTTCCCCAGACTGCACGGTTTCCTCTTCTGTCGAGGATATCAGGCCCTCTCTCGACTCCTCAAGATGCGTTGAGCGGGCCAAGGTGATTGTCCTACCCATTCCAGGAGCCTCCAACAGGGCTATACGGACCAGGCGGGCATCCATCTCGGCTTCCCCCCCTCTCACTCTCTCTTACCGGTTGGATTACCTGAAAGAGAGAGCAACAAGGTTAGGGGCCCGCCGTGGAACAGCATCAATTACTCGGAATCCTTTGACCTTCTCTCCTTTTTAAGGGAAAGGCCAGCCAAAAACTTCCATAGAGTATCCCCCTTAGGCCCCAACCCTGCACTGCCCTGGAAGTGCACCCTGCGTGGTTTGATCCGTGAGACCCTTAATGGGTCTCCCACCACTGGATTCTCGGTACCAGGGGTTATGTCCACAGAGATCCCTCTAATGGGATGTGGCATAGCCCCCACCTCCAGAGTGATTGAGAAAACCACGAATTGGTACTCTCCCCCTCCGGCAGGCCGGATAGTAGACCCCACAGCGATAGGCTCACCTCCTGACCCCTTGCGGGTCACAACGGGGCCATTCCTCACCAGGAGTTTGATTGATAAGGTCTCTCTGAAACCTTTATCATTTAACTCCCCGCTGACTGTGGTAAACCAGTCAGGTGTATCGCCATCTTTAGGCATATCTGTTTGGAACGACACTGCCACCAGGCCAGGGATCGCCAGAAGGGCCCTGGCCGCCAGCATCATACGAAACAGACTAGCACAGTCAAGCAGCAGGTCCATCCCCTTGATATTGCTAGCTTCGCTAGGCAACTGATATTTGGGGAAAAGCTTGGCTCGCTCCTCCGTGTCCTTCACCCAGAAAGTATCTGGACCACGGTTTGAATACAACCTGGATCCCCTGGAGGGCATAGCCCTGGGGAAAGAGAGGCTGAGAGTTCGCTCGAGGGAGGTTTCCATCAGACTGTCCAGATTCTCCATGCTGCCCTTGAAGGTGATACCTCCACGGCCGTGGGCTCCTTTGCGAACCGGTGCGTCACCGGCTTGCAGGAAACCACCGCCCTTGGTCAGATGGATACCTGAGTTCAACTTCACTCCCTCATGGTATTTGCATTTGGCCAGGGCGAAACCTAGCCATGTGCATGAGCAACTGGCCGCTGTTTCAGCGGTCATGACAGGATAGGCAGCCAGAGCAATGCGCGGTCCGTACAGGACGTAGCACCCCGGGCATACCAACGCTCTACATCCCCTGGGTCCTTCTTTAGGCCCAAAGGTAAAGGCCTCGCCACCAGGGCGAAGGAGAGGCTTGCTATCATGCGGCACTTGGGGCGGGCGGTTGCGAGATGGACCCTGCCACAGCAGGTTGGTCACTGGGATCAGGCATAGCATGCACTTCCCCAGACTGTGTCCATACCTTTGCCAGAGAATGGGGTGGCCCGCAGGCCCCGCCACATACTCTGGTTTAGGTAACCATCCATCCTCTGCCATATCCAGGCTTGGATTATGCACCACTGACCTCACCGTTGGCATGAAACCCTCTCTGGCCAACTTCACCGCTCCATCGGACACGCCTAACCAGGCGCTGGCACTCTTTCCAACTCCACTGTCCCCAGAGGCTGGGGACCGTCCTGGCGCTACACAGATCAACACTTTTTGTCTGGCGCACTCCAAAGCAAAGGGCATCTCCTTACGAGAACCAACAGTTACCTGCCCCATGCCTGGCGCAACCTCTCCATCCCTGACTAAGGGTGTACAACCCGAAGCTTCGGCCATTTCTCAGTGCTCACCTGGTCTTGCGAACTTGGTCTATATGAACTATTCCCGAGTTCTCCAACCTAAGCCTATGTGGGCCAAGGATCTCAGCAACGGTGTCTTTTGATTCACACTTCTTGCTGGGGTTTCCTGGCAGGGGTTTTCTCAGCACCCAAACAGCTTCACCTGTGGAGAAAGGACAAGAGACACCCGTGTTATCTTTGGACACACATCTCTTCTCCTCTCTCCCAAGGTTGACCGATTGGTGAATTTTGAGAAGAGGAGAAGGCTCATCCCAAGAGCTCTCCATGCCCTCTTTAATTATCTGTTCTTTCACTGAGCGAACAGCCCTCTCCGCAACTCCGTTAGTCTTAGCATGGTACGGAACTGAGTATTCCACCTGAATACCCTCATCCTCCAGCAAAGACTTAACGCTAGTGTGCGTAAAATAAGTCGCATTGTCCATTCGCAGGGACTGTACCCCGTTCTCTTCCCGTAGGAATTGGGATATACAGTGGCAAATGATCGCCGCAGTAGGTGTCTTAATAGGATACACCCTTATGGCACCAGGCCCGTTATCAGCGATAACCAGCCCGTGTTTGTGTCCTTTCCGCGTTGTCTGGGACATAGGCCCAAACACATCGGCAGAAAAATTCGTGCCCGCTATGGGCACCGCAATTTGCCCTGGAGGTACAAATTCCGGTTTTGTGCCCCTGACTAGGGCACAGCGTTCACATGCCTTACGCACTGTGATAGCTCTTTGCCTAGCTTTTGGGATCAGCAAATCCTGCGTCCGCAGGTACTTGAGTAGCCTTTGGCTGCCCACGTGACCGAGACCCACATGAATCGTCCGGATTATGTGGTCGGCCTCGTCTTCGGGCACTTCCACCACCTTGCCTTTGCCCCACGCCATCGGCAGGGCTAGGCGCAGGCGTTTCAGCCCAACTGCGTTGGCCAGCTGTCTGCGCTGGGCCAGGGCATCCACCTCCCGGTTCCCGGTGAAGTGGATGCCTTCTCCATCCGTATGGCTCTTAATCCATTTCCACGAGAGCCTCATGTTTTTGGATTGCTCTACTATGAGAGCCCAGAGTTCACCATGAGCCATGGGGCGGCCTGAGCTTGTCTCGTAGCCTTTAGCTTCCCAGAACTCTAGGTTCTCAGCCCCACCTTGGTAGCAGTAGTCACTATCGGTCACGATCAACAGCTTGTGGATATGTTTACCCCTAGCTGTGATAATTCCCTCTAGTATGGCAGTCACCTCGGCCATCTGGGCCGAACCGTCAATCCATCCTGAGGATGATTTCACGGTCTTGTCCTTGTGTTTAAGGACAAATGCCCATTTGGCCCGGTCGCCGTCGGCCTTCTGCTGGCTCCCATCAGTGTACAGGACCCAGGGGGGTTCCTCCACGGGGGCCTGGGGCTTAGGTTTTGCTTCGATGGGACATTTGGTGCCGGTGGTTATAAACTTAACCCGAGGGTCAGTAAGCATTCCGGCCCAGTGTCCCCACCTCTGCGACATGGCTCGTGACCCTGAGATAGTCCCCTTGGATGCGCACTGCAGTGCGGGGTACTCCGTGGTGACTATCACGTCTCGGTCTTGAGCGAGGTCTTTCAGTCCGTTCAAGAACTTGAATACTCCGCAGAGAATTCGCTCTTGGTCGGGATATCTCTGCTCTGGGCTGGAGAATTGCATGGACAAAAAGAGACATGGGGCTTTGCCCAAACGGTTCATGCACCTGAGAGTTATTCCCTCACCTTCCAGGCAAGGGAAAACCTCCAAGTGCTTCCCGGGGTCTCTTTTCTCCAAATCGGTGCAATGTTCCAGCACATGGGTTTGGAATATAGACCAGTGGGGTTTGGCGTCCGCTATCGGTATGTTCCGGTTGCGGGGGTTCTTACCCTGAAGTGCCTTTCCCTTGAGTCTATGTAGGGGTGCTGCCTTGGCAGCGTACCCCGGGACGTGGTTCATTATGTGACCACACTTTCCCAGGGCATGATCCAGGTGAGCCAACAAGGTAGGCTGGGGAAGGGCAGCGATTTGTTCTAGGTACTCTTTGCTGACCGATTTCCCAGTGTCTGTTATGTTGAAACCCAGGTACCTCAAAGAGTATTTTGCGATTTCGCATTTCTTGAGGCCAATCTTGAGCCCTGAGGATGCCAGACGGGTGACCACCTGGTCTAGCAGGTCAAGGTGCTCGTCTTCAGTCTCATTTGTCCAGTAAATGTCGTCCACATATACCGTGACATCCAGGCCTTTCAGGATGTCCTCAACGACACTCTGAAAGTGGCAGGGACTAGATTTAAATCCCTGGGGCAGAACGGTCCAGCCATAGGAGACTCCGTTCCAGGTGAACGCAGTTTTTTGGGTGGACAGTTCGTCTATTGGCACACACCAGAAGCCATTCTTCAGATCCAGACAGGACTTGAACCGTTTATTTGGCAAGTTCCTGGTTGTCTGCGCAATGTTGAACATTGACCTGGTATCCGAGGTCGACCTCGCGTTCAGGGCAATGAGATTATGTACTAGTCTCCATCCTTCCCCACCTGGTTTTGGAACCCCTAGGATAGGTGTGTTGGTGAGGGCGGAGTCCAGTCGCTTCAGTTGCCCGCCTTGCTCCAGCTCATCAATGGTAGCTGTAAGCTCGGCTTTGCACCGAGGGTCTACTCGGTGCTGGGGCTGTCTGTCTGGCACTCGACCCCTTATAGTATATGTATACTTGGGGTCGACCCTGCCAGCGTCATTCTTATGCGTCGCATGACGGCCTCTCTTAAGAATTTCTCTGATTCGGTCTTTCTGTTGGCCGTCCGACGCTTCCACAATCTTTTCAATCTCCTTTGCCACATCTATGGGACGCATGTATTTAAGGCTATATTTAATACATACGTTCTTAGGTGGCTCTGGGGTATCAAGACCGGGGAAAAGGAATTCCTTCTCATAGTCATCTGAAGTTATTTCCTCCAGGTTGATCATGATCAGGTCTTTGGGGGCTATCAAGGGTTCTGCATATACGGGGCCAACGACCCCGTGTATTCCATGCTTGTCCCCCGTCCCCATGGTGGTGATTGAGCCATCACCTAGTTCCACCTCCATGGATCCCGTAATGGGAATACCTGTGTGCAGTGTTATTTCAGCCCCGGTATCTAAACGATACTGGTCTGTCCCTAACTGACACAAAAGTTTCCCATCTGACTCCCTTGTCTTGCTTGCTATAGCGTTCAACAGGGGTCGTTTGGTGGGGTCTATTGTCAGGTGTATGATAGCTGAGGGAGGCTCGGTCACTGTTCCTTCTCCTGTTCTTGAGCCTCGCGCGCGGCTCTTGCCGCCGCTCTCAGAGCTATCCGTGCCTCCTTCTCCTCCTGTGGGAGGGCGGCCCATTCTTCTGCAGGCAGGAATGTTGGGACCTTTGGTCCCCCCTTCCCTGCCTGTTTCTGCGCCGGAGCCTTTTTCGGGGGAGCCTTCTTGGTGGCTCCCCGCTCCCCGTTTTTTGAATCCTTGGCCTCGGTTGTCTCAGCCTTAGGCTGGGTTTCTTTCCTCGGGGCCTTCTTGCCTTGCGGCTTGGGTTGCTCTGACCCTTTTTGATTCCCATGTTTTTTCTTCAATGAGAGCAGCGCCTTGGTCTGATCGTACTTCATACATTCAGTCCGTAGCTGCGCCTGTGTCCAGTGGGCACAGCCCACGGCCAGGTTTAGTCCTCCTGGGATTTTAGAGAACAACTTCTCCAGCAGGAGGGTAGCTTGGTTGATAGGCACGGAGCAGGAGATTTTATCGGCTGCAACAGCCAAGTTCAATTCCCCCTCCGCTACCAGGGTGGCTAATTCTTCCACCATCCTCTCTCCAGGGTTCACCCCGGGAATTCTCACGTCCATTGAGCTCAGGGACTCGAGGGAGGCCCCTCCGGGGACGTCCAAGCCCCTGACATGGCCCAGTATGCGGGCTGCCTCTGGATCGTGATAGAGTATAGACCCCTCAAATAGAGGGATTGTTCTCCGCAAGTAGTTTGCTTGCGTCTCGCCCGGGTCTCTCGCCGTGGTCAAATTCTTCATCAACTGCGCCTTGCTAAGGAGGTCGCTAACGTATGATTCTTCCCCTGAAAGGTGGCCTTGGCCCGAGAGCCGGTTCCCTTCCGGGCGAAACGAAGCACCCATTCTGGTGCTGCTTGTTATTGGGGTGGGTGCCAATCTGGAAGGAAATGAATATTCCCGCCTGGCTTGGTATGGGGATAAATCTTCCCTCATGGTTATACCGGGATCCGAGGGGGTGTTGTTGTAATGTACAAACCTCCTTGCAGGCTCTGCCATTGCCTGATCCCTCAGTATGACCTGTTCCCGCATCGCTTCATAACCCGCGTGCAGGTAAGCATCCTTGAAGGACCCGGTCAGGCCATGTTGCCAGAGGACTCTCTCCGCCGAGGGTGATCGCGCCAGTGCTCTGGCGGTTTCCCACTCGACAGGGTATCCGTCGCACATTTGTCCTGACTCGTTGCCCCTAAGCTCTCCTTCGTCCCCAGCCGGGACACCTTCGATACCCGTGGTCCAGCTAAGTCCACTGCGGGTTTGGAAGAGCTTGCCTTTCAGTGGAGATTCCACTTTTAGAGGCCTCAGTAGCCGGGCTTTGGCGTTCTTGTTCCTAGCTCTGGGAGGCGGGCCCCGAGGGTACATTTGCCTTTCCCTGGACCTGGAACGAGAGCCTGACCTAGACTCTGACTCAGAGACCGAAGAGGCCCTTGAGGATGCCCTAGACTGGGATTCCTCGTCCTCCGGCTCGTAGTCCGGGTCTGAGTCTTCCTCGCTCTCTTCCTCCTCCTCGACACGGGGGGAGTTCCGAACTAGAATCCCTGGGGGTTCAAGCGGGCGAGGGGCCTGTGGTGGCGGGTTGAACCGCACCCTAGGGGTCCCTCTAGTAGCTTGTCTACCCCTTGGGGTTTGGTTTTGGTTCTGCTCTCTCCGCGTGACGGAGAAGGAGCGGTTTGGGGTGCCTGGAGCAGAGCCCCCAGATCGGGACTCCGCACCGGCGCTGCTTCTTTGGCTGTTTCGGCCCGTTGACCTGACGGATCCAGCCTCTGAAGCCTCGGCAGCCTCTCTGGCCCGTACCAGAGCCGAGACTGCCTCGAAGTCCCCATCGTTCACCAACAACCGAATGAACATGTTGTGTGTGTTTCTGAGGGAATAAATGGCGGCCAGTATGGCCTCTTGCATCCATGTCTTCCTCAAGCCTTGGACCTTGAATCTACCCCATTTCATCATGATCGCCAGTCTGTAGGGGTTACCTGGCGCTCCGGTCCCCTCGAAAGAGGACCGTGCGAGCAGTGCTTTCCTTATGTCCCGCTCCATTTTAGCCTTCTCCTGGTCTTTGAGGGTTCTAAGTTGTAGCGTGGATTCCCTAAGAGCCAGGTGGACTATTTTGGAGGCACCCGGGAGGATTCCCAGGCAGGGGGTCACCACAGGTATACCAGCATCCAGGTTGTATGGTATTCTGGCCTCCATCACGTCCTTTCGGAGGTTTCTGTATGGAGTACCACCTTTTCCTGTGAGATACGTCTCCCACTTTTCCGTCGTTGACAAAGACGTGGTTGTAAAGGTGAGTATTGCCCACAGGCCATGAGTGGGGTGTTCCACTAGGTCCCCATTTTGAACGTCAATCTCCATGGGGGTGTTCCTAGGGGGTTCCAGCACCACTCCCAGATCCTCATTGGAGGGTCCGGGGAATGCCCCGTGATCTGACACCTCGAGTCGTCGGGATGTAGGTGAGACAGGATTTCGCTCCATAGGTATGGACTGTTCAACCTGTCCCGGTGTTGAGGCGGCCAAAGGCCTCCCAAGGTCAGGTGATGACCTCGGGGCCTGTTCTGGCGCCACAATCCTTGAGGGGTCCAGAGGGATAGTTCCCCGGTAGAGGGGCGGTGGATCCCTGTGGGCGTCCCCTCTTCTCTGTGACCGTGTCTGCACCCGGCCTGTATCCTGGTATAGGGGACCAGGTGCCGGCAGCTGTCTATGTGCCCCAACGGGGGCCTGGGGGGTTTGGAGCGGTGTGGTTTCGAGGTCAGGACCTCTCACCTCTCGAGGCTGCCCCCTAGGTTCCTCCGCGGGAAGTGGGCTTTGTGAAGGCCCTGCCGGGGGATAGGTGGTTAACCACGCATTCCGGTCCTCCGGGGGAGGGCCTCTCATCCCATTGTTTTGTTCGCCTGTCATGGGCCAAGTTCGATTGGCCGTTATGCGGTGACTCTCCACCCTTTGTATGAGATCTTGCACCACGTTAGTCCTTCGGGCGTTTGCGAATGTGTCGCCCCACCCGTGCCTCTGGTGTGGCGGCCAGGCCTCCATCTGGGCTCGGCGGAGAGTGTTAGCCAGCCATGCCTCTGGGACCAGCAAAGTTATTTCTAGCCGGTCGTCGGGCAGGCCTTGGAACATCTCCATAAAGCACCAAATGCTGAGGGCCTGGTCGTAATCCCACGTACCAGTTCCAAACAAGGTCATAACTAGGTTATAAACTTGCATGTCATAGGCTTGAGCAAAGAGCTTGCCATAGTATGCCAGAAGGGTAGACCTTTGGTCTTCCTCCCTGGTGCCTCTAGCAACATTCTGCATAGCCATGTTGATAATACCTTGATATCCTTTATGGGCAAGTTGGTATGGTGCACATACCAGTACTTCTCCATTCTCGAGTTTTCGGTTTGGTCTGGACTCCACTATGTTTCGGCACCATGTGGCGTAGCTTTGACCTGCACCGTGTGCTATGGCTGCCGCCATGCCCGCATTGTTGTCTAGGTACCTATTTGCGGGATTCACCACAAAGGGCCTGTTTCCTGCAGGCACGAGTTGTTCGAACCTTTCGGAGGAAATCTTTAGTTTCACCATTCTCTCGGGGGTTATGGTGTGTGTCCTGGCGGGGATTTGCCAGGAGAAAGTGTCCAGCACCTGAGGCGGCGGGGGAAGTCTCCCCTGCAGCTCAGGTTCAGCCTGTTCCCCGTCGTTTGTCTGGGGATCCCATTCTAGGCCACCGGTCCCTGTGGGGCCATGTAGCCAAGAAAGGGGGGCTGTAGCGTCGGCTCGCGTTGCTCCCTGATTCCAATTCAGCAACGTTTGGAGATCAGGATATGCGCTCCCCGTACTGGATTCGTAACGGGCCGCTTGTCCTCCGCATGTGTTATGCAGTACTACTGGGGCCATTACGCCCATACTGTCGTAGGTACTGCTGTCAATGTCCTCGTCCCACGAGTCCACCGATGGGGGTGCCATGGTGCCAGTCGAGGGAGTAGGGGAGGCAGGCCTCGCCCCGCCAACCGCTCCCGCAGGAGCGTTGTCTGTGGCGGTGGGATAGGCAGAGTCCATGCCTGAAACTTTTTAGGTTGGTCGCAAAGGTTGTTATAATATTATTAGATGTTTCTCAACTGCTATTTTATCTAGTTCCTAATGGAGATGTTTTTTACCGATTACTGGCCGTCTGCTGCGCACACAGACCTCCACTTCACTATGTTCAAAATCTCCGACGCTCCGGGGAGTTTTGTGAATAAAAACACTTAAGCCTTGATAATATTAACTATCCTTTACTTCTGTAGTAATAACTATATTCCAAGGGTCTCTCGGCTATTCTTTATGTGGCGGTGGACACGAATTTAATTAATCAATTACTAATCAATAATCAATAATCAATCAATATCCACCCAGGGACGCCATGTAATGAGCTTGAAGTTACTGAATGCCCTTTCACCTTTTAAAGCACTCCTCTAAGCCGCCCGGAACCCTCCTCAGGTCCTAAGCCCAAGAAGTTACCAGATCTCTTTTTAATAACCACTGTCACTGTCACTAACACTACACTATACCTTTAAGTTAACACAAACAGGTGTTATAACCTTTCTCATTTGTATAAACCTACTATTACTGTATATGCACCTATTACTGTACAAATACAACTTTCTCTGAATAAAGACTGAACTGTCTATGAAACCCTCTTTAACTGGTGAATATTATTACTATCTACAGCGACTTTATTTTATAGACCAAGAATATTGCACCTTTCTTGAGAAATGTAGACCATAGGTCTGGATGGAGAATGCCAAAACCACAAAGACAATATAAAGTGTGAAACTGTTACCTTGTAGCTTTCTCCCAGGGACTGTTTTTTGGAGAAAAGCAGCTTGACTTATTTGATACAAAAGAGCCCACTGCGGACAAACTGTCCGTCCGGTTAGGGTTGGGAATTTGTATTTTATTGTCTGCCAAGCATACCCAACTGACACCTGCACGCGCAGTGTCAGTCACTGAGAAGGTGAAAGACTTTTTAAATTAAGAAAATATACTTGTTGATTCTTACCAAAAGTCTAACTCAGCTCCAACAGCCAGAAGTTGCTTTGAGTGCCCTGAGATGTTAACACCTCTTTCCCATGGAAGCGGAACTTCCCCGAAGGGAAGTTAAAAAGTCAAAACCTTAAAAGTTGTAAACTCTAGACAATGAATTCAGACAGACACCAAGCAAAAGTGAATTAAAAAGCTTTAGTGAATAAAAACAGTTACAAATTATAAGCTCACCAATACAGAAATTGGCAATGAAAATCAAAAAGAAGTACAGTATGTGTACTTAACTAAACAGAGTCAAACTCTCTCTAAGTAGACAGAAAAAAGAACTGCACTGAGCTACGGATACACAGCCTTTTATAGGGTGCTCCGCTACAACATCTCAATAGGGTTACACACACACAGCTTCAGTTTAGCACACACACATTTGGCACGCGCTTGTGCACGTACATGCATGAACATGCACGATGTTTCGCAATGAAGACAGTTGAAGGCCAGACCAACTCCCCAGTCCACGTGAATTTGGGGAGTTCTCCGGTTCACATGTTAGAAGTCGACATGTTGCCCTTTACTCCCTCAGGAAGCGCTATCTCATGTTGGCAATAAGAAGATAACGGTTCGTTAGCGCGGTACAGGAATGTCGGGGAGTCGATGATACAGCCTGGCACCATCTACAACCCCCCCCTTTTTCACCCCAAGTCCAAGGCCGTGCCTCGCAGGTGCAGGCAACGAAGCGGCTAGTGTAAACAGTATGTCATGTTCTGACTATGAGTACATTCAGTTTTTAACCTTTACCCAATGTCAGTGAAGAAACCACGTACATATGTAGTTCTCGCATGCACATACAGTATATCAGAAATACAGCATACATTATACAGTATATCAAAAATCAACAGCCTATGCTTAAAGGAAGCTTTTCTACATTTGCAGTATATATGCATCTACAGTACTAGCACACTAACTGCTTAATAAAATGTATGTCCCTTTTTGTTGATTAACATATGGAGAATATATTGGGCCATAACATTACTTCTTCACCAGCTCACTGGCGAGGAACGTGGTTGCGTTTCTCCTTCCTCTTCCCGGCCTGCTTCTCCTTTGGGGCAGAGGTCACAGGGGTTGTAGGTGCCTGGGCTGGAGCCTGCACTGGGGCAGGTGCTGGGTACAGAGGTTGCAGGTTTTGCATGGGATAAAAGGCCATGTGAGGCCCAAGCTGTGCCACCGGAGCTTGCATCTGCTGCAGAGGTTGTTGTTGGGGTGTTGGCGGTGGTGGCATGGCTTGGCGATCCGCAGTGGCAGTGGGTCCAGGTGACTGCTGTCTGTCTGAGCCCACAGATCCTCTGCGCTTCTCCTGGCGGTTGTCTCCCTTGCGGCGGGCATCACGGTGGTCCCGGTCATTGTAGTATGGTTTGAAGGACCTGGGTGCCACACCCTTGGGGTCACGAGCAGGTGCTCCGGGGCCCCTAACAGTTCCCCAGGTTCTATGTTCCCCACTTCCCCCCCAAAAAGGTTCTATGTTCCCCAGGTTCTATGTTCCCACCCAACCCTCCCCACAAAAAGGTTCTATGTTCCCCACTTCCCCCCCAAAAAGGTTCTATGTTCCCCAGGTTCTATGTTCCCACCCAACCCTCCCCACAAAAAGGTTCTATGTTCCCCACTTCCCCCCCAAAAAGGTTCTATGTTCCCCACTTCCCCCCCAAAAAGGTTCTATGTTCCCCAGGTTCTATGTTCCCACCCACCCTCCCCACAAAAAGGTTCTATGTTCCCAAAGTTCTATGTTCCCACCCAACCCTCCCCACAAAAAGGTTCTATGTTCCCCGCTCAACCAAAAAAAGGATCTACTGTATGTTCCCCACCAAAAAAATAAATAAATGATGTTCCCAACTCAAATGCACGAAATGGTGGGACATCTGGGCATGTGGGCAATCCTAATTTAGGTGCCCAGTTGCCCAGGTTCCCAGATGTCACCACCCCTAAAGTGGCCACTCGCACATGTCCCTATTGCCCAGATGTCCAGGTGCCCACTCGTCCAGGTGCCCAGTCATAACAAAGGTATGGTGTCCAGATGTCCCTAGTGCCCCCTGTCCCACTAGTATTTGTAATTTCTCCCCATTATTGTGTGTTTTGAGTGAATTATTAGAAATTAATGTGTCCTTCATTGTTGGATGAGTGGGGAACATGGAACCTTTTTTAACACCTTGCCGTCCGAAATAGAATGGTGGTTGGTAGATTAGCCGTGAAATTTCTATTATTGTATTGTGATCTGAGACATAATATTATGTTTATAAACATGACCCCGCAGCCCCTCCATCTTGAACAGCGCCGCTGTTTTTTCCTTTTTTTTTTCCCCCAGGCCAGTAACTCACCATGATTTTCTCGATTTCCGTTGGGATAGAATGGGGGTTTTGGCCGATCGTCGATGTCCCCGTGCGTTTCGCGTGCGCGATCCTTTCACGTAAATGTCCCCGCAAATAGTCCATGTGTGACTGAAGAACAGAACTGAAAAGTTTCGCTAGCATAGCCCCAAGCATGGCTGCTGTAGGAGCTCGAGTGTGCAGACAGCAAACGGATGGCTGGGAGTAGCCTTGGAGAAGGAGAGGCGCTGACGTCACCTCTGCTTCATGCACGGTCTGCATGAGCTATCAGTGCACGAGTGGTGACTAGGGAAGGTTAGACGATCGCCGATTTTCGGATCAAAAGCTTTTATTCCGGTTTTAAAGACAAAGTCCGGGAATGTACGACGTGGCTGAGAGTCCCTGGGGGGATGTGCGATATAGTACGGTTTTAACATTAAGGGGCTCCCCGTGGCTTAGAAGGTGTTAAGTTGAGTGGGGAACACAAAACCTTTTTTTGTGGGGGTAAGTGGGGAACATAGGAGCTTTTTTGGTTAAGTGGGGAACATAGAAGCTTTTTTTGTGTGGATAAATGGGGAACATAGAACCTGGGGAACATAGGTATCTCCCTTAGAGATAGGGTGAGAAGTTCAGTCACCCGAGAGAGACTTGGAGTAGAACCGCTGCTCCTTCACTTGGAAAGGAGTCAGCTTAGGTGGTTGGGGCATCTAGTACGGATGCCCCCCGATCGCCTTCCTAGGAAGGCCCTCGATGCGCGTCCCGCTGGGAGGAGACCCTGTGGCAGACCAAAGACCAGATGGAAGGATTATATCTCCAAACTGGCTTGGGAACGCCTCGGTATACTCCCTGAGGGAGTGGAGGAAGTTGCTCGGGATAAGGAAATCTGGAAGCCTCAGTTGGAACTGTTACCCCTGCGACCCGATTCCGGATAAGCGGTTGAAGATGGATGGATGGATGGATAATTGCGATTAACGATTTAAATGTGTTTTTGTCGTTGACAATTACATTTCAGTTTGGCTTTTAGGCTTAGAAGTTGCACATGGCAGATATGACACATAACCTAAATATACAAAGAAATGACTGACACATTTGACAACTTTATACTTTAAGAGAACATTCATAGTGGAAATAGTTGATCTACAAGCTCACAACGCGTCGCATCACGACACGTTGTGAGCTTGTAGATCTGCTATTTCCACTATTTGTTTAATGTTTGAATATATATATATACAAAAAAATCAATATGTAAACGATCATGACGATTATCACAGAATAATTGCGATTATGTCAAATAATTGCGATTAGACGATTTTGTAATAATTGTGACAGCCCTACAGAGTATGACATGAGAGTAAAGTTATCCAGCGTGTGAATTATGGTTAATTTAATCACCCTCATTCTCACACCTAGATCACCTTTTCCATCGCCGTCTTGGAATGCGTCTGGCCAAAGAGCTTATTATAGCACTATGTGGTAATTATAGCAAGTTGATTGCTCTCAAGCTTTTACCACGTTTTCATTTTCTGCCATTTTGATAAAAAGACGAAAACCGAGTGCAGGGTGTTCCACAAGCACGGTTGGATAGATCTTAACCACTTAAACCCTACATTAAGGGTCTTCAACAGGGGGTCCGGGACCCCTAGGGGTCCTCAGAGTTACTACAGGGGGTCCTCCAAATCTTTGTCTCCTTTTCTATATTAACCACTTGAACCCTAGGGTCCATATTCTTAGAACTCTGGCCAAAAATAGCAGATCTACAAGCTCACAACGCCTTGGTGTAGAGGGAGAAAAGAGCAGACTAAGTACAGAGTGAAAGGTCAAGTTTATTAAGTATTGACGGTTCAAGTGGTTAAATATCTGAAAACACAAATTGACATGAATCCAAAATACACTGATGATTGTGCTGTCAAATGATGAAACTATATGGAATCTGTGAACAGGTTGTGGGGGGTCCCTGCTTCCTCTCTCCCTCAACTAAGGGGTCCTTGGCCTGAAAACGTTGAAGACCACTGCCCTACAGTATATACTTTGATGTGTGAAGAATAGCGAAGATAGGCGATCTACAGTCTTTTGAAAAATGTCAGCTATAACGATGAGCAGCGGTTATAATATGATTTCAAGATGACTACTTTTTGTACTGCCTCTTTTGTGCGATGTGTCCTGACTCTGATTGATGTAGGGAGTCAGTGGAACAGAGTCTACCTCATGGAAATGAAAGATACACTGTTCCTGCTCACTGCTAGATACGTGCGCGCGTCAGACACCCGACTTACAGTATCCAAACAATTTCCAAGTCAAATGTCTTTCCTTTCATTTCGCTTTGTCCCGGTGTCACGTTACATACAGCTCAGCGTGTAAAATAGATTATGTGCCACGCGCTACCTATGTAGCGTGCGGTGTTATGACACCATAATCACACTACACCAGGTGTCTTAAACGTTTTCAGGCCAAGGACCCCTTAGTTGAGACTGAGAGAGATATGAAGCAGGGACCCCCACAACCTGTTCATAGATTCCATATAGTTTCATTGTTTGACAGCACAATCATCAGTGTATTTTGGATTCATGACAATTTGTGTTTTCAGATGTATTTGTATTTAGCCACTTGAATCATCATAACTTGACATTTCACTCTGTACTCCCACAAACCAAAATACACTGATGATTGTGCTGTCAAACGATGAAACCATATGGAATCTATGAACAGGTTGTGGGGGTCCCTGCATCATCTCTCTCTCAACTAAGGGGTCCTTGGCCTGAAAACATTGAAGACCCCTGTTTTAGTGTATTTCTATTTGCCCTAGTAGGCAAGTCGTATTTAAAGAAATGGAAGCCTTTCCTAAGCTGCTAAATGATCAGCAAATATGGTTAGAAAGAAAAATGAAAAAAGTTATGATTGGCTGCTAATTTAAAGAATGCGGCCACAAAGTCTATGATAAACCATTTTAGCCATTATGGAAGACCCCCGATCCCACCGTTTTTACTGCCCTGGCGTCACCCCAGGTCTCCGGCTGGCTACTATTTTCCACCCAGCTGGAGTGTGTATATACTTGTGGGACACCCCGATAGCGCTGGGTTTTCTGTTGAGTTAGAGGCCGTTATTTACAGCTCCTCATGTGTGGACGTTTGAAGCGGCTCTTCAGATTATGTCCTCCTCACATCTGGCCTTTGTTTGTGTGTTGTGTTGTGTTTACTCGGAGAGGCCTGGTTTCGGTTGTTGGCCCGCTTTTACCCAAACCCAATCTGAGGTGAGGTGTTATCAGTATGAAACAGACGCCCGCGGCCGATTGGAGAAGTAATGAGATTCCCTGGCCCTGAATCATAATAGTTTTCCTTTGCAATGTGGAGTGAGGACTGCTTCTACAACAGTGTCTAATAGAAGCCATATCACTTCACTTAGCATCGGTCCCATTCAACCAAGGCTTTTAAGCAGGATTTTATGACACTTGCTACACAAAGGAAAACCACTAATGGTCTCCCAATCATCCCCAATTCAAGACAGAATAGAGCCCCAAAAGAGAGATTGGGGGATTGCCCGGGACCCAAACTAGTGAAAAAAACAGATCTACATGTTCACAAGGCGTCACTTTGCGCAGCGTTGTGAGCTTGTAGATCATCTATTTTCACTACTTAGATTTTTTTTTTTTTTCAAATGTATGGAATTTCTTTTTTTTTATCATGAAAGCTTTTGCTTTTCTGGGAATGTTTTTTGAAAATCTTTTGAAATAATAATACCAGTAAGGCTCCCTAATCGTGAGATAGGCGACCGTCAGGTCGCATACACAAACTTTAGAAGGCAATCGTAGCCAATCAGGACGGAATCTGCCTCATGGTGGCGTGGAGGGCCATGTGAGAAATCAGGGCTTGTGGTTGTGGCTTGCCATCCGAGGAGTGTGTGTGCAAAGTTTGGCATTGATAGGGGCACATGCTGTGTGCCCTGTGAATGACCCTAGTCCATTCTAGGCTGAAACATAAAAAGGGCTTTATCTATGAATGAGGTGCAAAGACTGACAAATATGAATACGCCAGGGAAGCAGAGATCTGATTGTTTTCACGGCGACACTTTACCGCGATGGTCGGCCCCAGTTTGGATTTTAGTTTCGCGAGCGTTTGTAAACAAATAGATTTTCTTCCTCAATCGTCAGTGGACACTCACGTGCACACGCACACAACCTCCGAGGCTCTTCAAAATAAAGCGTGAGGGAACGGCGGCAGCAGCAACAGCTAGAAATGTTAGAAACCTTGGCTTCCCATGTGTTAAGTATTGACGGTTCAAGTGGTTAAATATCTGAAAACACAAATTTACATGAATCCAAATCCAAAATAGACTGACGATTGTGCTGTCAAACAACAAAACTATATGGAATCTATGAAAAGTTTGTGGGGATCCCTGCTTCATCTCTCTCTCAACTAAGGGGTCCTTGGCCTGAAAATGTTGAAGACCCCTGATTTAAGCTATGAAACAACATTAAATAGTTTAATTGCCGTTTGTGTCACTGCAATACATTATAGCAAAATGTTGAAACTTATTTGGCAGAGTACATCAATTTATCACTGCAATTGTGCCTTACCTTTATTGATGAAAACAAGCTGTTCCCTATTAAGTGCTCTACACCCCTGTGTATTGACCTAGCTCACCCTTAGCACCAGCGGAGAAAAAGTCCTGGCGCGGCAACAGAATGCAATCAATCCTGAATATTTACATTATGATTCAAACACAGTAGCGCTAGTGCTTATTCTGACTTTGAAAAGTGTGATCCTATGGAGATTTTGCAGCTACAACAGCTTATTAAGCAGCCATAAAGCCATACATTCTCAAGATGTTTATCTGGCTTCTTATGTAAGTCTTTAGCCCAAATACAATCTGTTGTTTTTCAGGAGTACGTTGTCTAATTCCATGCACCACAACTCTCTTTTCATTCTGGCTTTTGAACATGGTACCGTTAGTAACCACAGTATCCTGGGTTTGCTACTGTAGCTTATTACCTTGTGCAGTGGTGGAAAGTGACTATAGTACATTTACTTAAGTAATGTAATTTTGAGGTATTTGTACTTTACTTGAGTATTTCCAATTTTTCAATACTTGTACTTCTACTCCACTACATCTCGGATCCAAATATTGTACTTTTACTCCACTATCTTTATTCAAAAACTTTAGTTACTAGTTACTTTGTAGATTTTGATTATTACAAAACAACGCGTTGTGAGCTTGTAGATCTGCCATTTTCAAAAGACTTTCACACAATTTAGACTGGACATTCTCCATAAGGGTAACCCTAACCCATACTTCAAGAAGTTCAAGTACATCTTGATGCCATGACTTTTGTACTTTTACTCAAGGACATTTTGAGTTCCGGACTTTAACTTGTAACAGAGTACTTCTACATTGCAGTATGGATACTTTTACTTAAGTACAACACGTGAGTACTTTTTCCACCACTGCCTTGTGCTCATTAGACGCAGTCTACTTTACTATGCTATACTACAGACGCAGACTACACTGACTGCATCTGTCATTATCTCATTCCGAATACAGGCAATGCTAATGCCATGTTTGATACATCAAAAGGTTGATTCTGATCCACTGCACCTCTCATTATCCCATCCTCTGATGTCCCAATAAGACTGATGGGATCTTTTTTTGACAGAGGTTGGCTTTATTATAACATTCACTTAAGGCAGTAGAGTTCTGGTTTCACGTGAGGGGGTTTTACTTTGAAAGCCAAGGGCTCAATCTTAAAGGAATCGCTCACTCCCAAATGACAGTTCTGTCATTATCGAATCCTCATGCCAGTTGAAACATAGATAAAGTTACTGGGTGGTAAATGGTGCATGTAATATAGAGCCTTCCTCTGAAGAGCCGTACAATGTGCGCATTACATTCACCCATTCACACACTAGTGGCGTTTCCATAAAGCCACTTTTTGCGCATTAACGGCTTAATCGCAAAATGTTTTTATGGAAACACTTCAAAATGCGAATAAACTTTCATTATCCGCAAAAAAAGTTATCCGCTTGGAGGAGGAGGATTTTGAGCCTTTATCGAATAAACTAAATGCGCTTAAGTGAATGGAAACGGGTCAGACAATACATGCGAATAGATTATGACGTTCTAGGTCCATTTCCTCATCCCCTGCCGCTTTGTCCATGGTATAGCGTTAGCCCACAAAACAAACCTGTTGTTTGTTACACACGGAGTGACACGGACCATGTGTAAATTCCTCCCGTTTTCACCTCAAGCCATCGGTGGCGAGCGAACCCTTCCTCATCCCACGGTGTTGCGTGCCTGACGTGCCCAATCTACAAGCTCACAGGCACAGCACTCGCATCCACGTCTCCGCGCCGCGTTGAGAGCTTGCAGATCGACCACCTGACCTTCCAGAGGACGCTAAAACTTGCACTGTGCAACTGCAGCGACGCGACCGCGGTTTTCCCGGTGAACCGGTAGCTTTATGTATTGAGAGGAACTCTTGCCAATTTCGTAAGAGACTCGTCGCCAATTGTATTTAAAAGTTATTTGGGGCCATGATGATGATAACACCTTCTTCCCACTACTAGACAGCGACCGAGTCACAGCAGTCAGACGTGCAGACGGTGCAGTGCTCAGGTTCGGTCTGATAAAAATCAGCCCGATCAACTCTTGCGACGTCGCTAATTCGAATGACACCCGCAAATGGAAACATGCTAAATTTGCTTTGTCTTAAAAAACTGAGGTCATTCGATTACCTTACTCATTTATGTTTTGCGTTTCAACTGCCATGAGGGTTAGTTTAGAATGACTTTTGAACTACTTTAAATGAAAGCGTATGAAAACCCAAACAGCTCTCAGAATAGAGTACACTGTTTACACTTATGAAAGGTGTATGAGCATATTGTTTTAGCAATTTCCATTTATATTTCCCCATATTCTTCCTTTTATCAATATTAAGCTGCAGCTTTGCCAGAGTTGATGTTTTTGATTGATTATTTTATTAGACAAAAATGGAGAACAGTACAAGTACAGTCAATACAATAGAAATGTAGTACAGTACAAGTACAGTTAAACACCCTGCCTAAAAGGAACATCCCAAATGAGATCTTTTACAGTCTTTTTTTATGTTGGAAGCCCTCTGTATTTAATTCATGGACATAACAAATAGCAAGCAAAGAAAACATTCAATAATATCACAGTTATAAAAACACTACCTCCTGAAAGGTGAGTTTTCAGGGCAGTTTTGAAGGATGCCAGCAAGCTACATGTTTTAAATTTGTTTGTTTGTTTACCCATGTTGATGCCTCATCTACTGTATAGTGCACTCTATAGCAGTAATCTGTCCCTTCACCTTGAGGAGGACTTCTTTCAACGTCTCAGCGGCCACTTCTCTCTGTCTCCACGTAGGAGGAGAGATGAATAGATGGGTCATTAAACTATTTAGACCGTATAGTGTGTGCCAGCGGCTACGTCATTGTAGTCCTTATTGGCCATTTCTTGGGTCAAAACACAGGTGTTTCAATTGTTTGATTGCATAGAACTAATGCTATAGTCTAATCAGAACACCTGTGTAAGGCTGTGTTTACCCAAGAAATGGCCGCTCTTAGAACTACATTTGGCACACCCTATAGCGTATCATTTTATGCTTTAGCTATTAAAAAATAGCAGATCTACAAGCGCACAGCGCGGCACTTTGAAAAATCTTGAAGATTGGTGCAATTCTTTGAATATTTTGGCCAGATTCTATAAGTGTCTTCTGAATCCTTCTAAGGTTTTTTGAAAAAGATATGTTTCTATGTCAGCGGTGCTCAAACCTTTTCATGTGAAGGACCCCCAAAATGATATGTTTTTGGCAATGGACCCCATGGCGTGCAAACACGCACGCAGTGTATCAGGGACCCCCCAGAAGCAAATATTTAAGTTACAAATGTTCGCTTTAAAAATTATATATATATATTCAAAGATTTGCACAAATCTTCATGATTTTTCAAAAATAGCAGATCTACAAGCTCACAGTGAGCTTGTAGATCTGCTATTTTTCAATAGTTAAAGCATTCAATAATTCTCGGCCTAAATGGGTTGAATGAAAGCACATGGAAAAACAAAACAGCTCTCAGAATAGAGTTATGAGTCATCATGTGTTAGCAAGCATGACAAGAATGTCCCTATTGCATTTTTACACTCCTGAAACACTTATGAAAGGTTCGCAATTTCCGTTTATATTAACCAAAATTCTTCCTTTTATTGCGACCGAAATTAAGCTACAGCTTTGCCAGAGTTGATGTTGATGGCTCATCCACTGTATAGTGCACTTTATAGCAGTAATCTGTCCCTTCACCTCAGGGACATGCTGGGCCCCTGATTCAGCCCGGGAGAAAGAGTTGGAGAGGCCCTCATTGCGCGCTATAGAAAGAGATCTCTCTCTATAGCGCTGCTGCTACTCAAAGATTTGTGCCAAAGTGACAAGCCAGTGGGCCAAATACATGAGTTATATTTCGTCGTTGTCGGGTGGAAACCTTGTATGTCCAAAACTGTTTTTGTATTTATTATTTAAAAAATGATTTAAACAAGTGAAAACAGCCGATCTACAAGCACACAACGCCTCGCACCGCTTGTAGATCTGCGGTTTTCACTACTTTTGTGCGACGGCCTTGTATGATGAAGCAGGGCTTTGCTTTGCGAAAAAATTTACAAATTTGAAACTTGGAGATACGAGGTTTCTGCCCGACAGTGACGATTTACTTTGTTGGCCGCCCAGCCCCCAAAATGGAACGAAGGCTGACATTTTATTTTTATTTTTTTCCTAATGACCTGCCTGGACTGGCCCGGGAATGAACCGGCCGTTCGGGAGTTGTCCTGCTTTTCCCAATGGCCAGCACGTCCCTGCTTCACCTTGAGGAGGACTTCTTTCAAGGTCTCAGCGGCCACTTCTCTCTGTCTCCGCGTAGGAGCAGAGATGAATAGATGGGTCATTAAACTATTTAGACCGTATTGCGTATCATTTTATGCTTTAGCTATAAAAAAATAGCAGATCTACAAGCGCACAGCGCGGCACTTTGAAAAATCTTGAAGATTGGTGCAATTCTTTGAATATTTTGACCAGATTCTATACGTGTCTTCTGAATCCTGAAAAATATATGTTTCTATGTTAGTGGTGCTCAAACCTTTTCATGTGAAGGACCCCCAAAATGATATGTATTTGGCCATGGACCCCCAACTCAAAATATTTTGTATCGGGGACCCCCCAGAAGCAAATATTTGAGTTACAAATGTTCACTTTAAAAAATATATA
Source organism: Nannobrachium achirus (assembly GCF_963921795.1). NCBI lineage: Eukaryota > Metazoa > Chordata > Actinopteri > Myctophiformes > Myctophidae > Nannobrachium > Nannobrachium achirus. Next base: position 3,449,027 of record NC_137823.1, read on the forward strand.
TATTCAAAGATTTGCACAAATCTTCATGATTTTTCAAAAATAGCAGACCTATAAGCTCGCAGCGCGGCACTCGGTGCCGTGCTGCGAGCTTGTAGATCTGCTATTTTTCAACAGTTAAAGCATTCAATAATTCTAGGACTAAATGGCTTCTTAACAGGAAGTGTTGTGAATGTCCCCCGTGCCCCCGAGCGAAACCCTCGACACGCCGTTCCGGGCCTCGCGTGGGACGAGCCTCTCGGTGACGACACGGAGAGCGATGAACTCGGAGCGAGGCTAAGTGAAAACAGCACAGGAACCTTTCCAAGGAAAGCACATGTTGGCAGCGTGCAGCGCGCAGCCGCTCGGCTTCCAGGAATGACAGTACACAATAGAAGGGAGGAGGATGAGGGTGTGTTGTGTGTGATGATGGCCCTGGTGATGTTTGGTTCAGGTTCAGATTCAGACACAGGCCTGTCACAATTATCACATAACCGTCTTGCAATTATTTGTCATAATCGTTTCCATGTTGAACATTTTTTTATATATTTTCAAACATTTTCAAAAATAGTGGAAATAGCAGTTCTACTAGATCGGCCTATTTCCACTATCAATGTTCTTTTTTTTTAAGTATACAGTTGTCAAATATGTAATGTCTTTGTATATTTAGGTTATGTGTCATGTGTCATATCTAGGAGGAGGAGGAAAGTCCGCACACTGAGTCGTAGCTCCAGGAATAGTATTTTATTTAAGCATACAGTAGGACAACGTTTCGACCTCTGTCGAGGTCTTCTTCAGGTCTCTTCAGGTCTTCCCAGAGACCTGAAGAAGACCTCGACAGAGGTCGAAACGTTGTCCTATGCTTAAATAAAGTACTATTCCTGGAGCTACGACTCAGTGTGCGGACTTTCCTCCTCCTCCTAAGTACGTATTTTTGTCCAGCACCTGAAACAATTTTTCTGGGATGTGCGTGCCTCCTCCTAAACTCATGGGTCATATCTGCCATGTGCAACTTCAAAGCCTAAAAGCCAAACAGAAATGTAATTGTCAACGACAAAAACACAATTAAATCGCTAATCGCAATTATTTGAGAGGCGTGACAATGAATCATGTCATAATCGTGACAACTGACAACCCTACACACATTCACAAACGTGCCTTTAGCGCAGTGGTTTTCAACCCTTTCCATATATTAATTATTGGCCATGTGAGCCACTGACCACCACTGGATAAGATTTAGCTTCTCAGAAACAAGACTTGAAATATTTTGTTATCGTTGGAAAAAGATTTTGTCCTCGATTCCAAGCTGTATTGATGTGGCACCTTAGGAGAGATGACAGGCAAAGTAAACGTTGATCAAAATAACAATTCTTCTACATTCTGTAATTGTGTAGACTTCTTGTAAATTAAGTAATGCAGAAGTTAAACAATAATTTAACTACCTTTACCAACTGAACCTTTTCAGGCCGCGACCCCCAAAATAATGGACCCTAACCCTAACCCTAACCCGAAGGTTCATTAGTCTGAAGGTTCATTAGTCCGAATTTAGTTGGGTTTACTGAGGTTAGGGTTAGAGTTAGAGTTACAGTGGGACTGAGTTACTAGGGCCCAAGGTGGAGGGGCCTTAATTATTTTATACTTTAGACAGATATACAAGCTCACAGCGTGGCACTGAGTGCCGCGCTGCGAGCTTGTAGATCTGCTATTTTCGAAAAGTTGTGAAAATGTTTGCAGATCTAACTACAATTTTGCTTCTGGGGGTGCCGCGCTGTGAGCTTGTATATCTGCCATTTTTGAGTGGTGGTCACACCACTCCTGTAATTCGCTTTCACGATGTTACTGGCCGTGTATGTCTGTCGCCGTGTATGTCTGTGGCCAGCCAGACACACACACACAGACCACAAACACACACACACGTTAAAGGAGGGGCGCTATTGAGCAGGCAGACTCAACACCCTCTCTCTCTCTCTCTCTCTCTCTCTCTCTCTCTCTCTCTCTCTCTCTCTCTCTCTCTCTCTCTCTCTCTCTCTCTCTCTCACACACACACACACTGTAGACACACACGTAGCAAGGAGGGCGCGCGCGCGCAGACACACACACAGTCACACACACACACACACACACACATACACACACACACACAAATGTCCGCGACTGGGTGGCTGCAACAGCACGCACAACGTTTTTTCACTCTCTCTGATGATGCACGCAGCGTGCAACTCCTGTGTGTGTGTGTGTGTGTGTGTGTGTGTGTGTGTGTGTGTGTGTGTGTGTGTGTGGCTGCTCGCGCTAATGTTGCAGCCGGAGACAACTCTGATTGGAAGTGGCGTGCCGCTGAATGGAGCTCCCTGCTTGTGTTCCCACTACTTTACCTCGCATTGGATTTTTATTATTTTTCGGCGCTGTTGTGTGCACTCTGCACTGCAGCTCCGTCCGTCCGTCCGTTCAACACACATCACCCAAGTAAATCCTGGTTTATACTTCTTCATCACGGCGTGTTCCGTGACAAAATGTGGCTGATCTACACTGTAGATCTGCTATTTTCCAGGCGCAGAAACTTGCAGCGCAGCGCACGTTATTATTTGTATTATTTAATAATCTAACATAGCCTACTATTTAAATACTTTCACAAGCCACATTGTGGCTTAATATTCACATTAAGGGTAACAAGCAGGCACGCTGCATGCCATGCACTGCACATTTGAACATGCACTGCACATTAGAACAAGTTTGCTTGTGAGTGTAAATCAGTGGCTTCCTCAAAGAAAAAGAAAGGAGGGGAAAAAGCGTTGGAAACATAAGGTTCGGGCCTCGGCGCGGGTCGGACGCATTTTAATGATTAATGCTCGGACATCGATTCGGGTCGGACAAAAAACTGTCGGACACGGCCCACATGGGTTCAGAACGGACAGAAAAAATTGGCCCGATCCCAGCTCTAATCTACAAGCTCACAATGCGTCCACCCCGTCCATCATTAGCCGAGTTTCTTAAAGCAGGTCAAAATAATAATAAACAAATAATAGTTGGAAATAGTTGGATTTAAGATCACAATGCGTCCGTCCGGCCGTCCGTCTGTCTCCCGCCACTGTTGAGCATGAGCAACCTTGCAATCCATGTATTTGACTCTTTTTATTTGACCACCACTCAGTTCACAACAAGGTGTGATTTTTCAATAGTTAACGCACAAATAATAATAATCTTTATTGTCCCCAAAGGGAAATTTGTCTTCACAGTCTGTTCAAACAAGAAACAACACATAGCCAAAAAGACAACACAACATATCACATAGACAAGTCATCAGTACCCCACTGTACACAGAAAAGACCCTCTTAGCGACGGGGGCGATTGTTTAGCAGATTGTTAAGTGCAGCAATGAGGGGACAAAACTCCTTTTTAACCGAACTTTGTGCCACGCCAAGGTTCTGTATCTTCGCCCAGATGGCATTAGGTCAAAGTGGCGATGCAGAGGATGGTCAGTGTCACTTGTTATTGAGAGTGCTAAGCGTGTAATGTCCTTATCGTTCATATCAGACAGTGTGGGTGTGGGAAGTCCAATGATCTTGGAAGCAATACGGGTGATACTGTAAAGTTTGTTTCTGTTAGGCATGGACAGTATGGTGAAGAAACATGCAGAGCAGTACAACAAAAATAATGCGTAGCAGCGTAATAGTGCGTTCCCAGTGTAAATGGGTTAAACCCCCTGCCCCTATGAAGAACATTCATGGGGGGCCCGCTGTGAATCCTTGTACCCAGGGCCCAGAATTTGGCGCGACACCCCTGGGTTCCTGAACTACCCACAGCCCACCTCTGAGATGCTGCACAAGTAGACAGAACGGGTGCCATCTTATAATGAACATTAGTGAGGATCAATTACGAAGGTTTAACATGAGTGTAGTCGGTGCTCCTCTAAACCTGTATCCTTGAACTGAAGTTCATTGTGTGTGGGTTGCTACATGTTAAGTAGTAAGTAAGCACGGGGTGGGGGAGTTTGAAAGAAAAGGAGGTCGAGAAAAATCAAAGAAGAGCAGAGCAGAGTGGTGTAGGGAGCGTGAGAGAGCCTCAGACATGCAGTTCCACTCCTCTGCTCGATGTCGGCTGGATCACTGGTATCAGAGCTGTAAATACCACCGGGGGTGTCGCACAAATTCTGGGCCCTGGGTACTTTAACTATTGAGAAATAGCAGATATACAAGCTCGCAGCGCGGCACCGAGTGCCGCGCTGCGAGCTTGTAGATCTGCTATTTTTGAAAAATCGTGAAAATTGTTCTTTGAGTATTTCAAATCCTTCGAAGGTTTTTTGAAAAACCTATGTTTCTATGTCAGTGGTGCTCAAACATTTTCATGTGAAGGACCCCCAAAATGATATGTATTTGGCCACGGACCCCCATCTCAAAATATTTAGTTCCAGGGACCCCCCAGAAGCAAAATTTGAGTTACAAATGTTTGCTTAAAAAAATCATATATTCAAAGATTTGCACACATTTTCATGACTCTTCAAAAATAGCAGATCTACAAGCTTGCAGCGCGGCACTCGGTGCCACGCTGTGAGCTTGTATATCTGCTATTTTTCAATAGCTTAAGTTTAAAATAATTAAGGACCCTCCACCTTGGGCCTTAGTAACTCGGTCCCACTTTTCCCCCCCCTGTGACGGCCCTGAATACCACTACAGTACCTTGACTCCTGGGACTGGGAGAGCCGATGCTTGGGAGAAAAAAACAAACTAAACTCTTACATAATGCATTTTTACACAATCTATTGAATATTGACACAATCCACTCTCGAGGCAGACATTACAAATACTACTGACAGTGTGCAACAGAAACCTGAGCCCGGCACATTACGCAAGACGAGAGGACAAATTGTGAGGCTGCTGTTTCATTGCTGTCCATGCCAGCGGGGGGTTGGACACACACGGATGCCAAAAAAAACAACAAGGCAAAGTTTTTTTTTCTCCGTTCGGCATCTCCAGGGCTATTATTTTGTAAGGATACAGTCGACCGTTGGAAGTGTAATTTATTCAATGGCTCGTTTGTTATCCTGTCAGTGGGGAATGGCCTCCCACAAACTCTGTTTGTATTTCATCAGGCTCATTATTTTGATAAACCGAGAAGTCTGTGATTACTTTGCAAAAATGATACGTCGGGAATGTCGAATTGCTGCCCAAGAGAGCTATGCCTTATCAGGAACAAATGGCGCGATGACGCGTTGAGTTTGTAGATTTGTAGCTATTTATAGATTTTTTGGGAGATTTGTCCAAAATAGGGACACCCTGGGGTCAATATGGTCAATATAATTCTTTTTTTATTTAAGTGTTAAATTGTGATAGTATCAAACCTACCAGACTGTCTACGTTTCCCCAACAGTAGATTGTATTGAAGCGTGTATTTAATTTAGTCTGTCCAGAAGCAGGGATAACACGTCTGTGTACCGATTTGTGTGGCGTTTTTTAGTACAATTTTAAGGAGTAATACCAGTAAGACTCCCTAATAGGGAGATAAGCGACCTTCAGTTTGAAGAAATTGGCCTGTTGGTGGCGCTATATGGGACAGATCCATATTGATGAGATGAGTGTAGACATACTGTGTACCGATTTGCGTGATTTTAGGGCAAAATGTGTAGGAGCAGTGTCCAAAAATGTGTTTTAAAAATCGGCCTGAAGGTGGTGCTATATGGGACATATCCATGTTGATGACATGAGTGTAGACATACTGTGTACAGATTTGCGTGATTTTAGGGCAAAATCTGTTGGAGCAGTGTCCAAAAATGTGTTTTAAAAAATCGCCCTGAAGGTGGCACTAGATGGGACAGATCCATGTTGATGACATGAGTGTAAACATACTGTGTACCGATTTGCGTGATTTTAGGGCACAAATTGTAGGAGCTGTGTCCAAAAATTAGTTTTGCAAGAATCGGCCTCAGGGTGGCGCTAGAAGAGGGTCATGTGTGAATTGATGGGTGGAGGTTGTGGTTTGGCAGGCAAGGAGTATGTGTGCAAAATTTGGCATGGATTGGACCAACGGTTGCAGAGATATGAACAGGGCAAAAGTGTGACGTGTGACAGACAGACGGACTGACTGACGGACAGCTGGTGGAGGTTTTGATAGTAAGTGCAACCTGACGGTCGCAAAAAAAGTCTGCGCTCTGTAAAAAGCAGTTGTGAATAATGCAGGGCGAATGTTTTTCATTGGCCTCTAGGGATTGTGCATTCAAAGTTTTACACTGATCGGTGGAGTTAAAGGTAAAAACATGAATTGGCCTGATATAGCGCCACCATGAAGCTCATTTGAAAGTTGTCAAGTGGCATTTCTTCCTGTGCCTAGTGGGAATGTGCGTGCAAAGTTTCACGGAAATCACTTTGAAATCACCAATCTAAGTCAATCAGTAAGGAATCTGAAAAAATCTGAAAGACCTGTTTCGTTTAATGACTATAGGGATACTGTGTACCGATTTGCATGATTTTTGGACCAAATCTGTATTGGTACAGTTTTTGCACAAATCTGCCTGCGGTGTACTGTAACTCTGTCGTGAATAGTTAGCCTAAGCATATTATTTGCATTCTAAATAAGCAGGTTAATTGACCATCACCTGACGATCATTAGCTGTCCATTGTCATCATTATTTCTTTCATAGTTAAATTCGCTAACTGACGACCATTACTCTGTCCATTCACTCCATTGATCACTGTCAAGGAGGCTGGACCTACGCACATATAGTTTATTTCTTTCATACTCAAATGTGGCGTGCTAACTGCTAACTGGTGCAGTGAATGTAACTGCTTAAAGGAGGACTTTGCCACTTTTCAACCTATCATATAATTGGTCCTCACTACTTTTCAGGAATAGAAAGCCTTCATTTTCTATTAGCTTGGATTCCCCATTGATGATGTCACAAGAGGATGTGTTTCTGACCTGCCCACAGCTCTCCTAAGAGACCCAGACCGAGTAGAACAAAAATATATATGCTATTTTATCATGAACATCAGTGAGGACCAATTATATGAAGATAGGCTGAAAAGTGGTGAAGTCGACCTTTAAGGAAACTAGCCCTTACCCGTTCAAAGATATGAGCTCCGAAATGATGTGCAGTGTGTGGATTATGGGATGTGCACTGTGCACACAGTATATGAGGGATGGAAAGTAACTTTAACTGGTGCTTGCATGCTAATATGTAGGAGCATCAATGTAAGAAATACCCGTTCCATTTAACGGCTACAGAGATACTGTGTACCGATCTGCATGATTTTGGACAACATCTGTAACAGGGCCAGAACCAGCCCCCCCCCCCCCCCCCGCCCGCCCGCCCGCCTGCCCGCCTGCACACACACACACTCCCCCCCCCCCCCCCCCCCCGTGTGTGTGTGTGTGTGTGTGTGTGTGTGGGTTTGTGTGTGATTGTGCATGGCCTGAACAACAGCGCCCCTCCCTTAACATGTGTGGTCACAAAAGGTACTGTAGGCTAAATAGATATAGATACACCATAAAAATGCAATTATACAGCATACGATTTGTGAAAGTGACAAACGGGCTTCACAGCTATGTCAGGTGTGTTCATATGCTGATGGTGATGCGATTTCAGATCAATTGCTCCAGCCACTGAGGAGAAACGCGGTTTCAGACAGACAGACACTCAGACAGACAGACATTCGGAAAATTATATGTTAGATGAGCGAATCGTTCACGTTCATGGCAAAGAACTAGTTCTTATGAACTGATCACTCACAAACGACACATTGCTACTTTAAAGCTGGAGCCACTGAACAGGAACACACCCACCCTGTGCCAAGCTGCTTTATCCACTAATGACTTCCTGTAAATTACAGTGTTTTCAGGAGGGGAGGGACAGGAAGTACATCACTGATAAAGCAGTGACCCTGATGAGACATGGCACCTTCTTTCTCCTCCCCTCCAAGCCCCCAGAACGGCTTGTAAACATTGAAGCGGCCACCCTACTGGCCAAAGCTGGAATTTCAGGCGGGGTGAAACATACACGCACAAGCATAAGAGCGGGGCGCTGGGGTCTACAATAGGGTTCAATGGACGTCGACGTCGTTCGTGACGTCATTACGTCTCGACGTCAAACATTTTGGCCACTAGGTAGTGGCCAATTTCCCCCAGAATGCACCTGGATTAGCTACATGCTAGCACGTAGCCATTGCTTCAAAACGCCACTGAGCACTTGCATTGAAATGATAGTGGGGGCGGGGCCGGTCCGCTCTCTATTTTATATATATCATGACATATCTATGCTTCCCTCCCTTTAAACCAGTGGTTCTCAAAGAACCCCATAACTCTGTAGCAGAGTTGCAGCCATGTAAAGGGGCCATTCATAACCCCTGGCAGGGGCAACACAAGGTTGGGGAAAGGTTTATACTTTAGCTATCGGTGCCGCGCTGTGAGCTTGTAGATCTGCTATTTTTTGAAAAGTCGTGAAAATGTGTGCAAATCTTTGAATATATGTATTTTTAAGCGGACATTTGTAACTCAAATTTTGCTTCTGGGGGTCCCTGGAACTAAATATTTTGAGATGGAGTCCATGGCCAAATACATATCATTTTGGGGGTCCTTCACGTGAAAAGGTTTGAGCAACCACTGACATAGAAACATAGGTTTTTCAAAAAAACCTTAAAAAGATTTGAAATATTCAAAGACTTGCACAAAATGTCAAGATTTTTTAAAAATAGCAGATATACAAGCTCGCAGCGTGGCACTCGGTGTCGCGCTGTGAGCTTGTATATCTGCTATTTTTCAATAGTTAAAGCACAAAATAATTCGTAATAATGCGTTCCCAGTCTAAATGGGTTAAACCCCCTCCCCCTATGAAGACCATTCATGGGGGGCCCGCAGTGAATCCTTGTACCCAGGGCCCAGAATTTGGTGTGACACCCCTGGTCCCTGGGCCCCACTTTGAGAACCACTGCAATGAATCCATCTCTTTCATTTATTCATCCCGTTCTCTTTTCATCCTGTTCTCTGCCTGGCTCTGGCAAACGGCTTTAGACAGGCCTTAACTGTTGTTGTTGTTTTGCTGAGGTTGGGTGAAATCATTGAACATTCTGGCTTTAAAATGTAAGTTTAATCTGCAAAGAATTGAGTTTTATCCTTTTTCTTCACTCTATCATTGTTGCCCTCGTTTTGTAATCCATATCCTATGAATTATGCATACGTTAGATCCTCCGGAATTTAGGTAATCCAGAGTACCCACAGACAATCAAATGCACAACAACAAGCCTTCCTCCGCTTTGTGTGATTTTAGGGCAAAATCTGTAGGAGCAGTGCCCAAGAATGTGTTTTGCAACAATCGGCCTCATGGTGGCGCTAGAAAAGGGCCATGTGAGAAATGAGGTTGTGGCCAAGGAGTGTGTGTGCAAAGTTTGGCATGGATAGGGGCAACGGTGGCGGAGATATGAGTAGGGCAAAAGTGTGACGTGACGTGACGTGGCGTGGCGTGACGTGACGTGACTGACTGACTGACTGACTGACTGACTGACAGCCGGTGGAGGTTTTGATAGTAACTGCGAGCTGACAGTCGCAATCAGCCCACGCTCACTCTGTGGATCCACCCCGGCACGATATGACCGGTTGGTTCTAGCTGAAGTGGCTGCGTTTAACGGAAGTTACGTAATGCGGTGCAGTCTTTTTTACGTCCCCCAGCGAAACAAACACAAATAGAATGTAGCTCTTAACTCGCTCTTAATATGTGCAACATTGTCCGAATCCATGTTTTTGTTTGGATATTGTTTATTTTGATAGCAACTGATTATTTTCCAGCGGGGAATACGTTTGTAGGGACGCCGCACTGTGAAAAAAAATACAACTTCCGGGAAAATTCCGCCCCACCTCCTAGAACTCTCTCTGCTCCGTATCTCTCCCAGTCTTTTCTTTTCACAGATGAGTAAGCCTGGCTACGCGAGGCTACGATGGATGTGTTGCCAGTCAGCCTGCCAGCCAGCCAGCACATTTCTCTGACAGCAACATCGTGTGCCAGATACTGTATATATACAGGAATCCACATCAGCAAGCACCGTCACCATTCCATGTTTTATTTACAAAGAGGGTTCATTTGAGGGGAGAGTTCTTTTTTTTTTTCAATGAAATCTTTTTTCTCCCTTCTTCTTCTTTATCAGAGCAGATCCCTTGTTTTAAAGACAATCTCTATTTTCCAGATGTATTTTAAATCTCGTGACATTAGGGATGGGACGATACGCGATATTATCGTTTATGGTGATAAAAAAACACTCGCGATAATCGTATCGTGGAGATTTAATTCATCGTGATATCGTCCTCCGTCATGCACTGGGATCAATTCACCTTTCATTTGCCAAGTTGCAAATCCGGTACCATTTAAACCCTCTATAATTGGTAAAAGGTACTTATAATACTGTATTTTGATTATCGTGATATCGTAAATGGCGATTTCTTTTGTCACAATAATCGTGATATGAAATGTTCATATCGTGCCATCCCTACTTGACACCATCTCCGATTCCCTCTCGTTCTCGTTGAAAACCCTTGTATGGATTTGTCTTCCTTCATCTGTATTCCTATACAGCATGTCTTTAGGGGTGATTGTCAAATGAGTTCATTCTTGTCTTGTCATCTTCGTGCCAAAATGAGGCTTGCGGCCCGTAAACATGTCCCTGCACAGCACAGCCTCCGTTTCCTCTCCTGTCCTCCTCTGTCTGCTTCTTAGAGACAGAGATTTACTAGAATTACTCCAACTGCTCAAAGCAAGGCAAAGGTTTATGTGCTGGCCTGGCTTCCACCGAATCTCTGACTAATACCTAAGCTAGTTGTTTAATTAATGAGGGGTGTGTGTGTGTGTGTGTGTGTGTGTGTGTGTGTGTGTGTGTGTGTGTGTGTGTGTGTGTGTGTGTGTGTGTGTGTGTGTGTGTGTGTGTGTGTGTGTGTGTGTGTGTGTGTGTGTGTGTGTGTGTGTGTGTGTGTGTGTGTGTGTGTGTGTGCGCGCGCGTGCATAACCTTTGCTGGAGGCTAAAGTAGCTGAACTTCTTCTGAATGTCTTCATTTATTATAATCACTAATTCACTATGAAGTGTCTTTAACTCATACAGTGCCATCCGGCCACAAGGGGCGCTAGAGTGCCAGAAATTTCTCCATAGACCTTCTTTATAGCTTTCGTCGACCCTCTCCCAACTGGCTTGTGTTTTCACTCCAGTCAATGCTATGGGTGACGAGTAGGGTTGGGACTCGTTAGGATTTTAACGATTCCGAGTCCTTAGCGATTCCCTCTTAACGATTCCGGTTCCTAACGGTTCTCTTAACGGTTCCAATATATATATTTTTTCATAATTTCTGACATCCATTATATAATAAACACAACTTAAACCATTGGGGGGGGGGGGGGGGGGGGGTTGTCGGGAGCAAAAGTTTATCGGTTACATAAGTGATAACCGTTAAGGAAATGTGTTTAAAAATGCGCGATTTTACCCAATTTTAAAAGGGAAAACACACCAGTTTTTTCCTCATAATAAAGCTCCCTATTTTCATTACATTAAAAATAACAATACAACGAGGAAGAAGAATAGGCTATGATACAAATGTTTCCTCTATTAAAGAGAGTGTTTTTTTGCAGCCATCATGTCTATAATGTAACACATCACAACAGCAGCAGCGCGATCACGAGCCCCATATAACAGATTAACTCCCAAGTCCCAGTGTACTGTACACGCAAATGTAATAGTAGATTTTATAGTAAATAATTGCACTGCAGTGCATCTGATTTAACGTTCCACTCATACAACTCAGACAACTATGCGCGACTACTTTTGAGCTTGCAGATCCGATATAAACTTGTCTTCATCAACACCAAGACGACGTAACCCTAGCAAGTTGGTTTTAAGCTCTTTTTTCCTCTTTAAAACGGGATCGACGCTGACGGGGTCCGTTTTGTAAAATCCAATTTTCGCATTTTGTTCCCTGTTGAAGAACAAGCATCTGTGACTGTCTGTCAGCGTGCGTGTGGAACTTATGGATGTTACACCGACATCGGTTTGGCAAAGAAATGTGTGACTGCATCGCATAGTTGCATTGGGTAATGTTACTCAGACATTGGTGTCACACATTTCGGTTCCAAAGGAATGTCGGTGTAACATCCATGCATGCGGTGTGACAGCGCGCTGTCTTTTCTTCATCGGCGACCATTCTGATGGCTTCATGCTTGATCTTGTTGTTGTTGTTGGCTTGTTAATATTAACACGTGTGTGAGAAGGAGGTGACGCTATCACGCTGGAGTGGAGCGAGACACACGGCCCCCCCAAAGGACAAACGGCTGCGGCCGACTCACGCTGCTCAGTGACGCGGACATTCCCAGCATTTCTTCTGTAGAGGTGGCCTGACGTCACCACAGCTGCTTGTAATGGAATGCACACAGCTAATGCGCGCTGATGAGACCCGTTAAGAGAATCGGACCGGCAAAAATGATTGACCCGGTTCTGGACCCGCTATCATGGAACCGGTTCCTAAAAAGAACCGGTTTCGGGTCCCAACCCTAGTGACGAGAGGAGGAAGCTAGCTGACACGTAGCCAAAATGCTAACCCATTTAGAAGCCCGATCTAAAGCTATTTCAGCCGCAAAAAACTTTCTCTTTGGGTCTGGGAACACAATCCGGAGAAAATCCTGTCTAAAGATGTGATTTATTATTGGAGTGGGCGGCGCGATGCGGCCGTTAGCGCGAATACGGCCCGTGGATGGCCGAGTCTAAGTCCCGGGCATGGATGGACGTCTAGACCGGGGCTTCGTTGAGGCCTCCGATTAAATAATTCATTTTATTAAATATCCCGGACATGTTCGGGATAGGCACCCTGGAATACGTCCCGGTACCGGTACCGGTACTGAGGTTTTTTTTGGGGGGCTCTAAACTTTATTTTAAACCATTTTCAATGGAATAAATCGTAGGAGCATCTAGCGTCTCTCGTTGGTGAGCGCTGGGCGAGCCGGGACCACCCACGTTGCTCCAAGCAGCTCGGGGTAAGTAAAATAGCAAATAAAATTTTTTTTTTGATCCCGAATATCCCGAACATGTTCGGGATAGGCACTTAAAGGGTTAATTATAATTAAAGTAAAAATAGTCAAATAACAAGGACAAATTGTTCTGCCCACAACCTTATCAAACCAAAATGCCTAAACTACTGTAAATGTAGATCTATTATAACTATGATAATGGTTCTCTTAAGTCCCGATTATTAAGTAGAATACTTGACCTTATAAATATATAATGTTTATAATGTGTTATGATTATGTATTGTGTTATATGTTATGAAATGGTAAATGGTGCATTTATATAGCGCTTTTATCCAAAGCGCTTTACAGAGATTGAAACATCACATGTAGACCTATTACATTACCTATACACGAGTGAGCTCTCGGCACCTCCGCGCGGTCCAGGCGAACACAACGGAGCGCTCCCTACCTCCGGTTCAGCCAATCACAAGCTTCCACTGCTGGAAGCGGGATGTTGTTTTGATACACGCTGGGCAAGTGGCTTTTGGTTTCACTTATTCTGTGACGCTCCTGGCATCTATCGACTGCCCGTACTATGAAGTGGAGGGAGCAATGTCTGACTCCTATCTGTGCATGCATTTAAGAAAGAAATGACTGTGAAATGTCTCATTTTTAAGGACAAGTGTTAATGTCAAGGACAAAAGTTAACTAGACCTTACCCGTTTGAAGATATGTGCTCCAATATATGTGCAGAGTGTGGGTTATGGAGAAAGTAACTGTAACTGGTGCGTGCGTGAGAATATGTGGGGGCATCATAATGTAAGGAGCAGCCCATGGAGGAGTGTATATTTTTTGATGGATACAAATAATGGACCAATCCCCAATCACATACACACCCATTGTAACTGTTACAATGTGTATGTGATTGGGGATTGGTCCATTTAACAGCTAAATTAGGTGAATAGAAGTATGAGGATGTATGCGCTTGCTCTACATAATTTTGCCATACCCGTCGGAAGATAAGACACACATCAAATGCACCCGGTGCATGAGTGACCCGTGCATGCAGGCAAACCACATGAGAGAGAGAGAGAGAGAGAGAGAGAGAGAGAGAGAGAGAGAGAGAGAGACACTGCAACATTCCTAACTGTGAGATTGGTGGGTGTGGGGTTACAGATCCCATGGCCTGGAGGAACGGACCGTTGCCCTGACAACAGGCTGAAGTTGAGTTGAACAGAAGTGGTATAAAAACGCTAATAAATAGCTTGAATTTGGTGAAAATGGAAATCGGGCTCCGTCAGCCTCTGTATAATGCTAATGGCCAATGAAAAATGTGAAAATTGGGATCAGTTGCTGAAGAGATAAAGGTGGAAATGCATTTGTGACTGACCTACTGACTGACTGACTGACTGACTGACTGACCTCTCTCTAAAATTATATAATGGATGTCAAGCCCTGTGCACAGTAAAATCCAGAGTGAGTTGATCTGTAAACATTCACTGAACAAACACTCACAATTTTACGCCAGCTGTTATTTCCCCCCGTCTTCTCTCTCCGTTTGCCCACATAAATGAAAGGACAGCATGCCGTAACATTAAGGCTTTCCGCCTTTGTCCTCATGCAGTAATTGGTTTCAGACACACCACGCAGGGGCGTCACAAGGGGTAGGAAAGTGGGACTGAGTTACTAGGGCCCAAGGTGGTGGAGGGGCCTTAATTATTTTATACTTTAGCTATTGAAAAATAGCAGATATACAAGCTCACAGCGCGGCACCGAGTGCCGCGCTGCGAGCTTGTAGATCTGCTATTTTTGAAAAGTCGTGAAAATGCGTGCAAATCTTTGAATGTATGTATTTTTTAAGCGAACATTTGTAACTCAAATTTTGCTTCTGGGGGGTCCCTGGAACTCAATATTTTGAGATGGGGTTCTGTGGCCAAATACATACCATTTTGGGGGTCCTTCACATGAAAAGGTTTGAGCTCCACTGACATAGAAACATAGGTTTTTCAAAAAACCTCAGAAGGATTTGAAATATTCAAAGATTTTCATGATTTTTCAAAAATAGCAGATCTACAAGCTCGCAGCACGGCACCAAGTGCCGCGCTGTGAGCTTGTTTATCTGCTATTTTTCAATAGTTAAAGCACAGGGCCCCCGCCGTGAATCCTTGTACCCAGGGCCCAGAATTTGGTGCGACACCCCTGACAGCACGGCTGCTGCATGAAAACAACATGACACAGCAGTGCACACGACAGTAGAACACACAACACCTGTGGTTTGTTTTGGCTTAACTCATTCCTAGGGCTGTCACGATTATGACATTTTACCCGACGATTCATTTCACTCAAATAATTGCGATTAACGATTTAATTGTGCATTTGTCGTTGACGATTACCTTTCTGTTTGGCTTGTAGGCTTTGAAGTTGCACATGGCAGATATGACACATGACCTAAATATACAAAGAAATTACTGACATAGTTGACAACTTTATACTTTAAAAAGAACATTGACAGTGGAAATAGCCGATCTACAAGCTCACAACGCATCGCGATGCGACACGTTGTGAGCTTGTAGATCTGCTATTTTCACTATTTTTGAAAATGTTTTAAATTATATGATAATTTTTTTAAACTATTATGGCGATTATGACAAAATAATTGCGATTATGTCAAATAATTGTGATTAGACCAGGGGTCTTCAATGTTTTCAGGCCAAGGACCCCTTAGTTGAGAGAGAGATGCAGCAGGGTCCCCCACAACCTGTTCATAGATTCCATATAGTTTCATCGTTTGACAGCACAATCATCAATGTCTTTTTTTTTGGATTCATGTCAATTTGTGTTTCCAGATATTTAACCACTTTAGCCGTCATTACCTAAAAAACTTGACCTTTCACTCTGTACTTAGTCTGCTCTTTTTCCACTCTACACCAAACCTCTTTGCCGAAAATAGCCGATCTACAAGCTCTCAGAGAGCTTGTAGATCTGCTATTTTTGGCAACAGTTCTCAGAATATGGACACTAGGGTTCAAGTTGTTAATATAAAAAGGATTGGAAGATTTGGAGGACCTCTGAGGACCCCCTGTTTCAGACCCATGGATTAGACGATTATGTAATAATTGTGACAGGCCTACAAGTTCCGCTGTCTCATTATGCCCCTCTGTTCTGCTTTCTCTTTCTTTCTTGTGTGCGTGGTGACCCCAGGTGTTGCCGTTCCCCAGCCAGGTGGTCTACAACCGCGTGGGGAAGTGTGGCAGCCGCACGGTGGTCATCTTACTGAGGCTGCTGGCTGAGAAGCACCAGTTCAACCTGGTGTCGTCCGACATCCACAACAAAACACGCCTCACCAAACATGAGCAGGTAAGGTGAACTGGAGCTACGGCAGCAGACCATGAATGCAGTTTTTACTATGGTGAAAGAAATGCAAATGCCCCTCTTTCCATGTCATACTTGAAGGCAGCATTCAAGAGAATTGCCTTGTCCAAACTCTCCTGAACTTGAATGCAGGATCTTATGTTGAAAGAATTGCCCTCTCTGTGTAGAAATCCATGCCGTTACGCCACATCTCCAGTATTGACTTGATTATGCTTAGTTCAGTGTGGTATAAAGTATCGAAAATAGCCGACCTCCAAGCTCACAACGCGCCGCAGCGCAACGCGTTGTGAGCTCGGAGGTCTGCTATTTTCAATATTTCCTCCAAAAGGCACTTGTCAGCCCCTGCCTCTCTAACTGCCATGGAGGTGCGTGGGTTCCACCAAGGCAAACGGCTTGTAGTGAAACTGCTTTTTTACACACCTAGCTTATCCCAAGGGGGAACTTCAGTTTCAGAGTGCTGCCCACAGAGGAGCGCGGAGGGGGGGGGGGCGATTAGGGCTTAGGTGTCTTGCTCAGGGACACTTCCACACATTGCTGACCTGGACAGGAATCAAACCTGCGACAGCCAGGGGCTCTGGTTCTCCAGGCAGGCTCACTCAGCTATTGCCGCCCCATTGCATTGTTGATCGCTGTGTTTCCCAGCCTGGGGTTGGTTGATCACTGTGAGAACGTGTCTGTTTGGAGGTATAGTCGAAACCTTTTGAACATGTTGCACAAAATCCTAAATCTTTTTTTGGGTGAACGTGTGGTTCACCCCAGTGGTTAACGTGTCTCACCTTTTTTCTCAGATGTAAGATAGTGAGCTCCAAGGGAAAAGACAGGTCTGGAAACACTGGTTTAGTTTATCAGAATGCTCATGACATCTCTCGTCTCTAACTAAGGAATGTTAGTTCAGCGTTGCAAATTCATTTTCAGGAACGTTACGTAATCACACACTTCTACACATTTACACTTGAGAGTTGCCAAGTATAATAACAGCCTGTCTGTCTGTTCCACACCACCTACATTTGATGCTACTGCCACCTCTATATAAGGCGCTGGTTCTCAACGTGTGGTCTGTGTGCCCCAAAAGGGTCCTTGAAGTTATTGGGTTCCAGGGGTCCCCAGCTAAATGATTTGATCGCTAGGAACGATGAACTCAAATGGTCGGTCCATGGACTAATGCATATCTAAATAATATAGGGGCTCATCTAGTAGCCACTCAAAACATTTGACTGACATTTAATTAATATTCAGAGTTATATTCAGAGTAATAAACGCAAGTCCAAAGTTTGAAAGTGTTGAGTACTTAAGTGCCTGCATGGCGACATTGGACACGGTTGGATTGGTTGGTAGCAGGAGCACTTGTTTGGCTTTTATTTGGTCTAGGAACAAGTCAGAAGCTGGAGGATCTCCCTTTTCTTTGTATTTTATTATTTCCTGGTGCATCCCAAGGACATGAGCGCGAGGCTTTACAGAGGAAGAGCTGCTTTTGTTTAAAAAAAAAACCCGCAGCCCTTCGAGACACAAAGAAATGCCAGCCCGTGCCAGTGGAAATGCCAAGCGCAAATGCCAACATGGACGAAGCGTGTCTCTATGCTGAAGAATTAAAAACACTTAATCTCCCATCTTGTCTGTTTCTCCCACTACTTTCTGGAACAGACATTGTTTAATGAAGTTAGGAAATAAAACTGAACCAGAGCGTGGTTATTATTTGGCACAGCTTTTCCTTCCTGCTCTTGGTCTCTGGTTCTCAAAGTGGGGTCCGGGGACTCCCAAGGGTCCTTGAGGGGGTTCCAGGGGGTCCCCAGCTAAATGAGTTAATGTGGCTTCAACTGACCCACTGAGACTGCGTTCTGCAGCCAAAACCAGGGCAAAGGCTCCACACAGTAAAACATGGCCTTGTCATTTAAAGGACAACTCCGCCCTAAAACACTTCTAGGTTAATTTTCCTACTTATATTGAACCAAAAAGACTGTCCATGGGGTCTATTAGGCAGAAATGCCCCTGTTGTCCAGTTTCCCCAGCAGAACCGAGCAGCTCTCATAGCATAGAGTGGAGCTTATAAGCCTATCGCTTTTACACTATTTGTTGCGGTCAAAAGTGATTTCTTTTTTCATGAATGTGTTACTACTTGATTGTACCACACAAGCCACCACAATCGCATAAATAATGTTTTGGGGTGAGAATTCAGCACAACTGCCAATCAAAGTGACTGTACCGACTAGGGCTGCACGATTTTGGGAAAAAACCTAATTGCGATTTTTCTGACTAATATTGCGATTGCGATTTTATTCGCGATATTTACAGGGGCTAAAGCAAAAAAAAAATCCTAAGACGGAAATTTATTTTGACTTGACTAGCAAGTATTATGCTGCATTTTGACGATTTCGGTCATGTTATTAACATTACGGCCATGGCTACACCCCCCCACCCCCATTTTTTGTTTTCTCTTTTTTGGCAAATCTGCCTCGATCTCATAAATGGCCCCTAGAGACTCCTCAGGACGGAAATCCATCCCCAGGACGGAGAACCTTAACCCCTGTATTGATATATGTATTTCAAGGTAGGATAAGTGATAGTTTTTTTTTTTTGTTAAAAGGATATAATAAATTATTTTAACCATAGGAAAATCATTTCACTACCTTAGGCCAAGCTTCCGTTGAATATTTATTGTGTAATACATTTAAAAATAAATTGATTATTATTAACTAGGCTAATTGGCAATCATGTAAATGGTTTGATTCAGTTCAGTTATATTTCCAAAAGATTACCTTTTATTTTGCTTTAGCAATATAAAACGTTTTTATATTCAGCAAAATGTCAGTAATGGTTTTGTCTGCCTCTCATTATTGTCAAGGAAGAAAGTACTGTATGTCGCTGCCTTGCTTAAGTTTTATCAAGGCAAAAAAATGCACCCTAAGACACGCCATACGTTTCATGTGTGGAGGAGGAGGAGCAGCCACCGTTGCACTGAAATCACTTTCACTTTCAGCTTACGACAAACGGGAGCATTTAATCTATGCACAAGGATTTAAGGATGTTATATTTATAATGATTACCAGAACATTCACTACCTGTAGCCATGGAGTACTCCGTTGGAAGGGATCATATACGTTTACGTGCTGTTAGACAGACAGTGTCATGCCTTGGCTTGGCTCCTCTCCTCTGAGGAGATTGGAGCAACCTGTAATGCTAATCCTCGGTGCGGCCGGCGATGCGCAAAGAAAGACACCACAGTTTGATTTGATCATTCCTTAGTCAATTATGAACGGATTTCTAAAATTAAAACGTCTGCATAATGCTTGGGAAGTCAACTTCGCAGAAAATCGCCAAAACCGCGGCCTTTGCGATTCGCTAATCGCGACATTTCACATCGCGATTTCGGTTTGAAAACGATTAACCGTGCAGCCCTAGTACCGACCAATCACAGCGTGTCTTTTCCGGGACTTGGCAAAACACATAAAAGCATAACATCTGTTTAGCAGAGTGTGATGACTTTTGTGGGATAACGATGGCATGGATGTGTTTGAAATGACAACTAGTAACACATTCATGAAAAATAAAAACTTTTAACCACGACAAATAGTGTAAAAGCGATAGGCTTATAGGCTCCACTTTATGCTATGAGAGTTGCTGCGTTCTGCTGGGGAAACTGGACAACATAGGCTTTGTGCCTAATAGACCCCATGGACAGTCTTTTTGGATCAATATAAGTAGGAAAATTTGCCTAGAAGTGATTTAGGGTGGAGTTGTCCTTTAACTCTTGAGAGACAGGGTTCCCACGGCCATGAAATTCCTGGAAATATTTTGAAATTAGAAAAATATTTTTCCAATATTAGAAAAGTTTTTAAATTGATCAAGGGTCCTGGAAGGTCCTGGAAAAAATAGCTATGCATAGTTTTTGTTTACTGCCACCATAAATCGACTTCATGCCACAGTTTTCGTACCTTTTGACGTGGGCACGTACGTGTCCATCGTGCACGATCCGCATGCACGCCACGGTCCGTTCACAGCGTGCACGCTTTATTTTTGCTTCTGTCTTTGGGCATTGCACATAGGAGTAAGCGACTCGTTATTGCGCTGAATTATTGTTATATAGTCCTGGAAATTGGGTTAAATACACCCTGGCCACAATATGACTTCCGGTTGGTTCTAGCGTAAGTGGCGAAAGTGCTGTGTTTAACGGAAGTTACGTCATGCGTTGTAGTCTGCCGGTGAAATTCTCACGGCGGAAGTTGAACGGTCTCTGCCTGATATTGTCACCAGGCTTTTCTCTTCGCAGATGAGTAAGCCTGGCTACGCAAGGCTAGGTTAAATATTCTGGAAAAGTTTTGGAAAAGTTTTGGAAATTCATTGGTAAAAATGTGTGGGAACACTACACTGGCAGGTTCTTTTTTTACACGTCACTGTGTATTTATCTGTGCAACGCATAATGCCTCTGTGAAAGACATTTCCCATTAATGCTGTAGCAGGAACAGGTCCGCGCAGGGACGTGCTGGCCATTGGGAAAAGCGGGACAACTCCCGAACGGCCGGTTCATTCCCAGCCGGTCCAGGCCGGCCATTTGGAAAAAAATTAAAATAAAATGTCGGCCTTCGTTCCATTCTCGTATCTCCAAGTTTCAAATGTGTCGATTTTTTTCGCAAAGCAAAGCCCTGCTTCATCATACAAGGCCGTCGCACAAAAGTAGTGAAAACAGCAGATCTACAAGCACACAACGCCTCGCAAAATCCTCGAAGATGTAGAGGATTTTTGCGTGATTGTGGTTGAACACAGAAGCGCTACATCTGCAGTTCAGGATATGATGATGATGATGTGTCCATGACCTTGAATAATTGCTGTGTGCAGTGCACTTCTTTGGTGTTTGGAAGTTGTATGGAGGATCACCTCCTCCTCAAATCAGCCAGGTAAAAACAATAGAACCATTGGCCTACATTTGTATCACTTTATTTTAACAGCTTTAAAGGAGTAGTTCACCCCCAAAATGACCTTTTTTCTATTGATTAGTCACGCCATGGAGACTAGAGTTCAATAATATTTTTAGTTTTTTGTCGTATTCCTAAGACAAAAATGTGATAACAATAAATGTACCCCCATTCGTTCCGGATGGGTACCCGTTTCGAAACAGGTCGCCATCCGGAATCAATGGGGGTAAATTTACTCGAATCAAATTTTTGTCTTAGGAATGTGACAAAAAAACTAAAAATATTATTGAACTCTACTCTCCATGGCATGAGTAATCAATAGAAAAAAAGTCATTTTGGGGGTGAACTACTCCTTTAACCATTATACACTGGTTATAAAAAAAAATAGCAGATCTACACGCTCATAGCGCATAACTTTGTGCTGCGCTACGAGCTTGTAGATCTTTTTTTTTTTTTTTTTTTCAAACGTGTGCAAATCTTTGATTATTATTATACAGTATATTCTTCCAAAGCAATATTTTATGTGGGCCGGCAGCCAAAATACGTATCATTTTGGGGGTCCGTGACATGAAGTAGGATTTAGAAGACATTTGTAGAATCTGCCTGGGGTCTTAAAGGAGTAGTTCACCCCCAACATGACGTTTTTCTATCGACCCCATGGAGAGTTGAGTTCAATCATATTTTTGTTTTTGTCGCATTCCTAAGCCAACTTTGAGGAGACTCTTTGTAGGCTCATTGGCCCATCCATCCAGAAGGAAAGGGGGTACATTTATTAAAATCAAATTATTGTCTAAGGTGACAAAAAAAAAAATATATCAGGCCTATTGAACTAAGGTCATAGAAAAAAAGTCATTTTGGGGGTGAACTACTCCTTTAATGGTTTTATGGCTATGCTAATATTGAAACAGCAACTTGTTTACCCATTCATTCATCAAGCTCTGAAAGGCCGGCTGTGCAGATGAAGACAGAAGAACACTATTAAATTATTTAATTCCCAGGACATATAAAACATCTCTGTGAACGGCTTCATGCGAGCCTGTCCGGCGTGTGTTTATGTGTGCGGCGCTAGCGTGCATGCGTGTGCTTCTGTACAGACATGCATGTGCACACACGTGTTGTTTGTTCCTCTCTCTATGAGTATGTTGACTTAGGCAGACTCACAAAAACATACGCACACACACGCGCGCACACACACACACGCGCGCGCACAAACACACACACACACACACACACACACAGACACACACACACACACACACACACACACACACACACACACACACACACACACACACACACACACACACACACACACACAGCCTAACTTTAGGTTTGCTGGTCACATTAGTTCTGGTTCTGGCTTGGCGACTTCGTTGGCTGTTAATGGTTTTGCCCACAGTCTCTGCCCTTTGCGTGGGTTTCCAAACACAACCTGTGCATATTGAGCCATCTGTCCCTTTTATTCAGGCTTGTTGTAGAGCTGTGCTGTATGGCTTAAGTGGATCATCTCAGTTATTTCGGTCAGTGAAGTGATCACGATTATTTGCAACGCAGATTTCTTTAGTTGTTATCTTTCGCATCGTGTCTTTGTTGTTCATTGTGAGTCCTATCCACATATCCAGGGGCGGGGGGGCGGGGGGGACTTAATTATTTTATACTTTAGCTATTGAAAAATAGCAGATATACTAAGCTGCGAGCTTGTAGGTCTGCTATTTTTGAAGTCGTGAAAATGTGTGCAAATCTTTGAATAGAGTAGAAGTAAAAGTATTGGTAATTGCAAACACTCAAGTAAAGTAGAAATACTTCAACATTGTACTTAAGTACAGTACTTACTTAGTTAATTTCCACCACTGCTCAGGCCAGAGATGTGTTGTGGATGTACTGCAACCTTGAACCTTGTGTGCCTGGGACTCTTAAGCCACAGGATATGCAAACATTCAAAACGGTTTGGCCCTGGGCAGCGCAAGCAAAGTCTTCAAATAGCTACACCACCCCGCGGTAGCCATTTCAACTGGCTCTGAATCAAGATGAAATTGTTCAGTCCCAAATGAAGAGTAATCGCTTTGGTCGCAAGGATTGCGTAGTTGATTTGAAATGGTTCTAATTGATCCGTTGACTAACTAATATTTGACCTCGGTTTTACAAAGAATGTCCTGGCAGATTTGTTTTTAGCCCCCGGCCAAGTACAGCACACAAAGACCAATTCTTTTTTAAGATTTTGTTTTTGGGCTTTTTTTTATGCCTTTATTTGATAGGATAGTCTGACAGGAAATGGGGAGAGAGATGGGGAATGACATGTGGCAAAGGTCGTCCGGATCGGGAATCGAACCGGCGACGCCAGCAGGCATCATAGCCTAGTATGTGGTATGCGCCTTGACCACCAGGCCAGCGGGCGCTCCCACAAAGACCAATTCTGATTGATTATTTAGCCCCTTTTTAAACTGTCACCAGTACTGTACAGTAGGACCAAGTGGGGGAAATCTCGCTCTTTCGAACGACAATCATTTCGACAAAGGAGCGTCGGGAGGGTTAGCAACTCACCCCACGGAGGTTAGGGTAAGGGTTGGGTTTGGTTGTCGAAAAGATGACACGTAGAAACAGCGAAACACTCCCGACCAAGTGCACAGTAAAATCTGGAGTGAAAACTTTACTAGTAATTTCCAGATACCCCCTGGTGTGGTATGTATCTATTTATGTCTGCTGTTCATGTTCTTTTATTTTTCAAGTTTTTATGGGTCCCTCTTGAAAAGGGCTACCCCTTCAAGCAGGGGCCCTGGGTACAAGGATTCACTGCGGGCTCCCCATGAATGTCCTTCATTGGGGGAAATTGAAATGCATTATTACGTATTCTTTTGTGCTTTAAGGCCCACTGTTGTAATATTACAACGTTTGTATTTTATCCAAAAAAAGGTTTAAATCATTTTATTTTAGCTCCCCCTACCACCTAAACATCACCATTGGATTCTATTGTTTAGTATTACAATGCCATTGGCCACAATATTTGCATATAAATACCCCCCACAGGGGCTGACATTCACACCCGCCACACCCGCTGACATTCCAGAGTTTTGACGAACAACATCTCACTTTTTCATGGAAGCTATTCCTCACAAAAACATAAGTAAAATGCCTGTACTTTTTTTTTGGTGATCATTAGAATGTCTAGAACATGTACATATGTTATTATTGTGAAAAATATCCCACATATGTAAATTAGAGCATGATTTATGATTTATGATTTATGGCTATAAAACCTTACAAAAACATTTTTTTGAAAAAAAAACATTACATTTTCCTCTTATTAGGACTCCTACAACACCATCTGATTTTTTTCAATTTTTTATTTCAAGTATTTCTATATTTGGGCCTTAGAGGGTTAACTATTGAAAAATAGCAGATCTACAAGCTCACAGCGCGGCACTATTTTTGAAACATTATGAAAAAGTCTTTGAATATATCAAATCCTTCTAAGGCTTTTTGAAAAAAACGTATGTTTCTATGTCGGTGTTCAAACTTTTTCATGTGAAGGACCCCCAAAATGATATGTATTTGGCCACGGACCCCCATCTCAAGAGTGGATTAGAAGTATTGGAAATTGCAAATGCTCAAGTAAAGTACAAATACCTCAAAATTGTACTCATGTAAATGTTCTTAGTTTCAGGCATGTGCACACATAGACATCAAAGGGGGCTTGAGCCCCTGCCCTTTTATCTGTCTGTAAAAAGTGCCCTCTCCGGACCATGAATGCAGTTTTTACTATGGTGAAAGAAATGCAAATGCCCTCTTTCCATGCCATACCTGAAGGCAGCATTCAAGAGAATTGCCTTGTCCAAACTCTCCTGAACTTGAATGCAGCATCTTATGTTGAAATCAAGAAATGCGTAGAAATCAAGCATCGAAAATAGCCGACCTCCAAGCTCACAGCGCGTCGCGCTGCAACGCGTTGTGACTGAGCTTGGAGGTCTGCTATTTTCGATATTTTCACCAAAGGCCTTTTTTAGAAATTTCAGCTCCCCTGCCCCTCTAACATTCTCTGCACGTCCCTGGTTACTTTACACCACTGCGTAAAACATAATGCAGTATCAATGCTTTGGAGAAGAAACTGCTGGGACCTCCATGGCTAAGCTCCAGAAAGACACAACCAAACAAAAACGTGATTTTGGAGGCAGTGGGTCTTAAACCATTCAACCCTATATATTTTGTTGACCCGGGTGCCCCCTAGGGGCTCTACACGTGGTCCACAACTTTTCCCCCCGAAAAATAGTCCACTTACAAGCTATTTTCGGCCAGTGTTGCGCCAGTGGCGTCAGTTCAGAAAAAGCTAAGGTATGGCAACATGACTGGTGCGCTTGCAAGACACCAGTCATGCTGCCATACCTTATAGCAACAGGCATGATACATTTATTTTAAGAAGTACATTCTATTTTTCCCCCGTTTCTACGGTTTCTTGGGCTGGATATGGCAGCCTGGAATGGTTGTTCAAGTGCAGCTAAACTTAGCATGTTAGTAAACGTGCCACAATTAACAATAATGCATTGCACCTGTGCAGCTGACCTGCAGAACCTGGTAATATACCATTTTGTCAAGATGGGGAGAATACAAGTGTGGAGAATACAATTATAATACCTTGTTAAAGTGACCATTTTGTAAAATTTTGCATTTGTAGTTATTTTACAGTAATTTAACAACATAATAACCAGCGCAGATAGACAAAGAGACATTCATGGATTTATATTTAAAAGTAACTTTTATTTAGCCACCCTGGACCCAGGGTATGGCAGCTGCATACCCCTGCCATACCCAATTGACGCCCCTGTGTTCGGCCCAGGGTAGGAACGGACGCTGGGGTTCACGTGGTCAGTTGAACGCGTCGGGTGCAGGGGGCAGCGAGCGGCCATAACGTTCTGTGGGTTTTACTCTCCCTCCGTTTCTTCTCGCCGAGCCCCGAGGACGCCGTGGGGGCAGTTTGTTCAGGGAAGGAGGGAGGGGTGGATGAGGGGGGGAGGGGTGGGGGGGGGTCAGGTATGCCTGGAATCCCAGACTATCCTCCACTTTCCTTCTCTGGTTCCCTCTTCTCCTCCCCACCCCTTGGTAAATGGGGGTTTGGGGGGGGTGGGGGGGGGGGGGGGGGTGACGGCATGGGTGTCGCACCAAATTCTGGGCCCATGGGTACAAGGATTCACTGCGGGGGCCCCCCATGAATGTTCTCCATAGGGGGAGGGGGTTTAACCCATTTAGACTGGGAACGCATTATTAGGCATTATGTTGTGCTTTAACTATTGAAAAATAGCACAGCGTGGTGAGCTTGTAAATCTGCTATTTTTAAAAAATTGTGAAAAGTCTTTGAATGTTTCAAATCCTTCTAAGATTTTTTTGAAAAACCTATGTTTCTCTGTCAGTGGTTCTCAAACCTTTTCACGTCAAGGACCCCCAAAATTATATGTATTTGGCCACGGACCCCCATCTCAAAATATTTAGTTCCAGGGACCCGCACAGAAGCAAAATTTGAGTTACAAATGTCCGCTTACAAAAATACATACGGGTTTCCAACGCCCCATCGTGCATTGCGCAGACGCTGCACCGAGCTTCCGGCGCCGCAGCCGAGTGTGATTTACAAGCTCACAATGGGCTGCATCTGCGACGTGACGTGAGCTTGTATGTCTGCTGTTAAACCGGAAGTGTGTTCCAAATAATCTCCAGTAAACTCCCGCGGAAACAGGTGGATATTAAAAGATTTGCACACATTTTCACGTCTTTTCAAAAATAGCAGATATACAAGCTCAGAGTGCCGCACTGTGAGCTTGTAGATCTGCTATTTTTCAATAGTTAATGTATAAAATAATTAGGGCCCCTCCACCTTGGGCCTGAGTAACTCAGTCCCACAGTCCCACTCCCCCCTCCCCCTTGTGACGCCCCTGGGTGATGGGGTCATCAGACGGGGCAGAGGGCCGGTCCTGAACAGTGGAGGGTGTGTACTGGGGGTCTTCCCCTCGCTCCTAAATCACTCCCGCTCGCCCAGTGTGTTTAGGGGTCTAGACACCCCCCCCCCCCCCCCCCTTGAGAGGGGTGGGGGCGTCTCTGGGCAAATTGGTCTGGCCTATGGGGGTGTTGTTAAAAAGCAGTTGTCAAAGGAGTAGTTCACCCCCAAAATGCCTTTTTTTCTATTGATTAGTCATGCCATGGAGACTTGAGTTCAATAATATTTTTGAGTATTTGTCGCATTCCTAAGACAAAAATGTTATTATAGTAAAATGTTCCCCAAGTGATTCTGGATGGGGACCCAAATGCATTCGGGTCCCCATCCAGAATCAATGGGGGTACATTTATTGTAATCTAATTTTTGTCTTAGGAATGCGACAAATACAAAAAAAATATTATTGAACTCAAGTCTCCATGGCATGACTAATCAATAGAAAAAAAAGGCATTTTGGGGGTGAACTACTCCTTTAAGTAAAACAAAAACATCAGAGAGAAATTTTGTTTGTACACTATTCTTTTTTACATTTGGTACACTCTCAGAGCTAAGTTATTAGGGGTGTAACGATACATTTTAATAGCGATTCGTTACATATCACGAAAAATGGTTGACGATACGATACATGGACGATATTGGTTAATTCATGGCGATACGATTCGATTCAATGATTTAAAATCGATATAGTAACTATTTAGCAAAGAAATTCAATCTGTGTGAAAGGTGTGGATAGTGCAGGTTTTTAAGGGAAACATGTATTATTATGGATATAAATAAGTAAACGCAGTGATTATCTGGCAAATACATGGACATTGTATATTGACAAACCTGCACCTTGACATAAACACAGAGATTACACACATTTATCAATAAACCAGTGTAGCTATATGGGAAGGAAAAGTAATTAAACCCCTCCTTTTAATTTTTTCTTCTTAAAAATGCTAAATACAATGCACAAGTAGGTAGTATCGATACAATCGATTCTTTGCACTGCCGATTCGATACGATACAAAATTAAACGATACGATTTGATTTTAGCTGTTTTCATTTCGATATACTTCGATTTCTTTTTGTTAAAAACAATATTTCGATACAGTTACTATCGTTACACCCCTATAAGTTATCGTTCAGGGCTTTTCAGTGGATTGGTGTTTAGGGGAGACGCCGCGGGGGCGCGAGTTGAATTCTACGACGCTAATGAAAGTTTGACAGCTTATAATTTGCGGGAGAGGACCCGAGTGAAAAGTGGTGGAAGCGGAGAGAGTGGAAATGTACTGGGTTTATAGAGACGAGTAGGAGGGGTGCGGAGCCCCAGATCTAACTGGGCCCTCAGATAAACTGACTTGTGTACATAAACATGTATACATATTAGTGTTCCTGTCCAAATAGTCCGCCTATGACGTAACAGCTGCCCGACGCACGCTTCATAGAGCAGCACATTCAGACGGTGCCTTGGCCGGTCATCTCAGCCGGGAGGGGGAAAGTTTTCTATTTAAACCAGTTAGAACGGGTACACATCATTGTGTATCATTATTTTATGCTTTAACTATTGAAAAATAGCAGATATACAAGCTTGCAGCGCGGCACCGAGTGCCGCGCTGCGAGCTTGTATATCTGCTATTTTTGAAAAATCTTGAAAATTAGAGAATTTTGACCCCGATTCTATAAGTGTCTTTTGAATCCTTCTAAGATTTTTTTGAAGAAACCTATGTTTCTATGTCAGCAATCTGGCCAGCCATGGTCAAAGAAAAGGTCCTTTTCACTTAACTGGAGCTCAGTTAGTCTGTTCTTGAGAGACTACTATGTCAGTGGTTCTCAAACCTTTTCATGTGAAGGACCCCCAAAAAGATATTTATTTGGCCACAGAGCCCCATTCAACATATTTAGTTCCAGGGACCACCCAGAAGCAAAATTTGAGTTACAAATGTTCGCTTTAAAAATACATATATTCAAAGATTTGCACACATTTTCACAACTTTTTCAAAAATAGCAGATCTACAAGCTTGCAGCGCGGCACCGAGTGCGCTTGTAGATCTGCTATTTTTCAATAGTTTAAGCAGTCAATAATTCTAGGCCTAAATGTCTTAAAGAAGTAATCCAGCTTCAGAATACAGAATGTGAAGCGTTTTGGTTCCAACAGCAGAAACATCCGCCGGGAAAGCGGCGACTCTGAAAATGATAGCGTGACATCAGAATAAAACGATGGCTTTGTCGTCTGAGTCTCAGATCAGACTGGAATCTGAGTCCCATTAGTCCGACGATAACTAAACCCTAAACCAGGGTTCCCCAATAGGCGGCCTGCGGGCCATTTGCGGCCCGCGGGGGGGTTCTGTCCGGCCCCCTCCAACCCCAGTAAAAAAACAAACAAAAAAACAACGATTTATTATTATTATTTAAAAAAAAAAAAATATTTTCGGGGAGTAGTGAAAGTTACAGGTATGGTGAGTGCGATATGAAACGTAAGCTTTACTATAATCACAGTAATCCTTAATCATGTTCAATCATATTCAAGGGCTTTTGGAGAAATGAGACAGACAGAGCACTGCAGAGGGAAGGTTTGTGTGTGTCTGTGTCCACTAGCCGGCAGCTGATGCCAATAGGTAGTTGACGGCCCTTAATGAATCAAAGGAAGGCAATTATGTCTCGAACTAGCAGCTCAGCTAACACATAGGCCTACTTTTCAAGCAGACTGGTTAATTGGTTTTAAACTTATTTTGTTTCAACTTTAAGGAGTGCATTTCTCATAATAATTATAATAATGGTGGTATAAGAGCAGCAACAACACTAGTACAGTGTTTCTCAACTTTTTTTTATGCCAGGGTGCACTTTCCATAGCCAAAAGATCCCAGGGCACACCTAGATATGTGTGGCTATTTTCAAAATGTATGCCTGTTTCTTTATTATTTTACAATTTGACCAATGTTTTACCAGTTTTGATATAGTTTGTTGATTATTTTTGATGCAGTAATGGTCTATTTTACTTTCTTTCTTGAGGTATTAAACAGGTTTTAAAAGTCCTTAAATCGTGACCCGCAATGCTGTGGCCCTCGGCTTGTTACCCTAGACATGATTCGGCCCTTGGGGAAAACTAATTGGGGAATCCTGCCCTAAACCTAAACCTAAATAGGGCTTAAGAGTGGTTAAAACCAGGAAAAGACAACACTTACTGTATGCCATATCACAATATTAAAGACAACACTTAGAGTCGATTCAGACTCTTATAAGGAGCCTAACTTATTTCGGTTAAGCTCGGGGGAAATGCATTCATACTTTTTTAACGGCTAGTGCCGAAGTCGCTTGTAAATATTGGAGGTCCATGGCCTGACAACGTTTGTGGTCGATAAATGAGCGTTGCAGGGCGGATACATATCTGACTGTCCCTCGCTGCGGCACGCTGAATGACTGGAGGTCCAGTTAGCAGCGGCTCCAGCAGCACCAGATGGAGACGGCCGGGGTCTCTCTCTCACACGCACGCGCGAGCTCTGTCGAAAACATTTAATCTACAAGCTCACATTATAGACGTACCGCCTCTTTCTGCATGCACCACAGTCACAACTCTTCACAGACGCTTGCAGATCGGCTATAAACCATAGAGGTAATATAGGCTATAGCTATAAACCTATCAACAGAGAATTATTCCCCAGTACCATCTTTCCCTTCACTGAATGATGTGAATATTACAGTATTGGCAGATTGGTTGATGTTATTGCCAGATAATTGTTTTGGTCATAGAATATGAGCTATGATTCCTCTGGGAATAAGGGGTTGGCTACAGATTCTCTATTGTTATTTAGTCCGTTCAAAGTGGCCTTTGAAGGCATTCGGTTGTGGTCTTCTTTGAGCAGCATACTTTCATATTTTCCATCACTTTAGTCGCCAAATAACAATGAATAAGTGAGGGGCATTGAGTCATTGACGCATGGAAAATGGCAACCTGCATAGAAACTCGGTGTCATTTGACACATTTGGTACAAGGACAACAACAGGTCTCAACATCTGTCATCAGGTCCGACATCTCAGGAACATCCTTGGACAAAGAACCCCTCCTGAGGGAGATGTTTCTGGACGGTCGCTCCATGCAAACATGGGAAGCCACCAGTGGTGGAAAAAGTACTCAAATGTTGTACTTAAAGGGGTACTGTCACCTAAAGGGCTCGAGGGGCAGATTACACTGTGACACGAGCTTCTCTGAAAACGGTCTGAAACAGTCTGAAGCTCATGTCACAGTGTAATCTGCCCCTCGCCCCCCAACAACAGCTGACCAGTACAGTAAGTAGTCATACAGTCAGGCCAGAGCAGTGTAAGCAGAGTGACGACACGCTTTGAACTCGCCGAATACTGGAAGTGGCTTCACATGGAGCCTGTCTCATTCCTAGCAAGCCTCTGCCTCGTCCGCCCCCATTCTAGCCGAGGCATTTCCACTCACTGGAAGTAGACCAAATCACGTCTTTTTTACCATTTTAACACATTCACAGGCCTCTCTAAGGTAGATAACATTATTAAAAGGGTGAAAAAGTGATTTAGTCTACTTACCAGCGAGTGAAAATGAATGGGGGTGGACGGGGCAGAGGCTCGCTAGGAATGAGATAGGCTCCATGCGTGCATGCGTGCGCATGCGTAAGCTAGGCTAAGTTAGCTTCCCACCATAGAGTAAATAGGCTTTCCACGTTTACTATGGGAGTCGACGGAAGTGTCGTAACTCTCTGTTTCTAGGGCTCTGAGTCAGGCTATACAGACAATTAATTTGATTGGCTTACAATCGCACATCCCCACAATGACATCATAAAAATATTAACTTGTTTTTTAAGATGATTCTTAAAGTGACAGTAACCCTTTAGGTGACAGGTCCCCTTCAAGTAAAAGTATCAATTCTGCAGTGTAAAAATAGGCTACTGTTACAAGTTAAAGTCTGGAATTCAAAATGTACTTGAGTAAAAGTACAAAAGTATTGGCATCAAAATATACTTAAAGTACCAAAACTAAAAGTACAAAATGTTTGAAAATAGCCGATCTACAAGCTCAAAAATGTGTCGCATTGCGTAATATTGTAATTTATATCTTATACCTCAAGTTTTCAAATAAATGTAGTGTAGTAAGAAACTATATTTGGATCCGAGATGTAGTGTTGTAGAAGTAAAAGTATTGGAAAAGTAAAGTAAAAAAAGTACAGTACTTAAGTAAATATACTTTGTTACTTTACGCCACTGCATGGGAAGCCACGCAGAAAGAACGAAAGCAACAACAGAATAATCACATAACAGAAATTTTGGAAAACTGGATTTTCTAAGATGTTGTGATGTAACCAGGGAAAATGCATGTTCTCTGATGATGATGAATGGGCCTATTGTGAGACGCTGCAGTATATAGATCAGTGGTATTGTGTTATGGCCAGTCTGTCCAGACACTCTGCTGGAAGTTAAAACATTGATGAGGTCAGACTGCAACGGAAGAATCTGGG
The DNA here is from genome assembly GCF_963921795.1 of Nannobrachium achirus. NCBI lineage: Eukaryota > Metazoa > Chordata > Actinopteri > Myctophiformes > Myctophidae > Nannobrachium > Nannobrachium achirus. Next base: position 3,481,672 of record NC_137823.1, read on the forward strand.
AATCAACTCAAGGTGCAACCATGGCCAAAACATGCCGCGGCCAAATCACGTTTCGGACCATGATTTTGATCGCAGTGCAAACAGTCCATGTATACGCGGTGATTATCACGGTTACTGAATGTGTTATGGGGTCGAATTAGCAAAGAAAATAAGGGAGTTGTTAACGAAACTATGCATTTGTGTTTCAGAAAGCCCTGTTCAGGACAGTGTTTTTAGTACATACAGTATGTACATCAGGGCCAGGGGTCTTCAACATTTTCAGGCCAAGGACCCCTTAGCTGAGAGAGAGATGAAGCAGGGACCCCCACTACATATCATATAAAATTGTGTTGCAGATGTTAATCGATTTCTTATACAGCTTAGACTTGTTTGACAGCACTATCATCTGTGTAGGTTGGATTAACGTGTATTTTCATACATTTAACCACTTGAACTGTCAATACCTACTAGTCTGCTCTTCTTTTACCTCTACACCAAACCACTCCTCGCGCTGCGAGGCGTTGTGAGCTTGTAGATCTGCTATTTTTTGGCTAAAGTTCCACTAGAATAGTGATGCTAGGGCTCCAGTGATTTATGTAAAAAACATGATCCTATCACACAAAGTTTTGGTGGCCCCCCCTGTAGTAACTCTGAGGACCCCCTGATGTACATAATATACATGTAGATATACAGTACATAGTACCTTTATGGCACCGGGAGCTGACATATGCTTCTGGTTACCTTCCATTAATGTAATAATTAGGGAGGAACGGTTTGGTTTTCCACCATGACGTGACGCACTGGGCACACACAAGGGGGATCCCAGCGGGTTGTGGCCATTGCCTGGCCGAGCTGAAAATATTAAACACGATTATAGATATGTCCTCATTGGCAACTGCATCCCCAGTTGTTTCATAAAATATCTTTAACTGGCTTGGGTTTTGGAGCGACTCCTAGAGTGGATGACTACATCCTTCGCTTTATGAATAACCCTCAGTCCACATTCAAGTCGCATTGCCTTTTGATTTCTTAACACTTAAGTTGCAGTGATTTTTTCTCTTCAATGTCCCGCGATGCCATGGTCTCCATAGACTTCCATGTAATTTATAGTGCACGGATCGTGCACGCCCATGCCTAGATGATGCACCACGTTTGTGCACACTGTTCACAGCTTTCAAACAAAGAAATCCGCTTGGAAATCTGTTCAGGCATTCATGATTTATCAGCCATTATGTTTTCTTCAGATGTAAACAAACATGGCTGCCATGTTTTAAAGAATGGGTTGGTATGGGGGTTAAACATTTTTTTTCTTCAAAAACGGCCCAATCTCTGGAAACTCTGGGTTGGCACAGGGGTGGTACCTTTTCAAACTCGGGAAACTCGGGGTTGGCACCAGATGTGTTAATATATCTCTGCTGTCAGTCCGAAACCTCCTAACTCCAAAATGTAATTTTTTTCGGGAAAATGAGCTCAAGTGGAGTTAGGAGGTTTTGTCCAAAGCACTTTTTACTACTTTTCATTGGTTTAATATTATTTTAACCAACACACAGATTTAAAGGGTGTTTCAATAGCACATATTTATGAAAAAAACATAGGACCAATCGGGTGGAGTTAGCTGGTTTGGCAGAAAGTGTGGAGTTAGGAAGTTTCAATACTATTTTAACCAACACTCAGATGTAAAGGGTGTTCAATAGGTGTTCAAAAAATCTAAAACCTCAAAAATGGAGTTAAGAGGTTTTGGCCAGACAGTGATGATATGCTATTGACCTAGGGAGGATGACTACATCCTTCGCTTTATGAATATCCCTAGTTCACATTCAAGTCGCTTTGCCTTTTGAGTTCTCAATATATCATTGTTGTCGGGTGGAAACCTCATATCTCCAAGTTTCAAATGTGTAAACTTTTTCACAAAGCAAAGCTCTGCTTCATCATACAAGGCCGTCGCACAAAAGTAGTGAAAACAGCCGATCTTTTTCGCTAGTTTAAATCATTTTAAAAATGATAAATACAAAAAACTAGTGAAAACCGACAATCTACAAGCACACAATGCCAAACGGTTTTGGACATACAAGGTTTCCACCCGACAACGACGATATGTATTTGATGTGTTTCAGTTTAGATCAGTGGTTTTCAACCAGTGGTCCGGGGACCCCCAGTGGTCCTTGAGGGGGTTCCAGGTGGTCCCCAGCTAAATGATGGAGAGCTGGTAACCAAATGGGACCCTTATATATCTATCAGATAAACCACCAAACTCACTCACTCACTCACTCACACACTCACGGTGTGAGTGTATGTTTTGTTTTGTTTTGTTTACTGTTTTGCTTACTGTTCTGTTTGTTTTGTATGTTGATCGAATTGTCTGTACACTTCTTGTCTAAATGTGAAAAAAGTGTATTTTGTAGAAGGAGCTCCTTGAAAACGAGATGGTTCATCTCAAGGGGTTAATCCTAAATAAAGAATTTCAATATACACACTCACGCTCTAACGCTCTAACGCTCACGCTTATCTACGTTTATCTATTCACTCGCTTCAGCAACTGATCCCAAAGTTCACATGGTATTGGCCATTAGCATTATACCAACGGTGACGGAGCCCGAATTTCATTTCTCCCAAATTAAAGCTGTTTATTAGCGTTTTCTTTGCCTGTTGTCATGGTTACGGTCCGTTCCTCCAGGCCATGGGATCTGTAGCCCCACACACACACCCCTCTCTCACAGTTAGGAATGTGCATTCTCTCTCTCTCTCTCTCTCTCTCTCTCTCTCTCTCTCTCTCTCTCGCTTTTACCAGGTGCGTTTGATGTGTGTCTCATCTTCCAACGGGTATGAAAAAACTATGTGGAGCAAGCGCATTCATACTTCTATTCACCTAAATTTGCTGTTAAATTATTTGCATCATAAATATACACTCCTCCATGAGCTGCTCCTTACATTATGATGCTCCCACATATTCTCACGCACGCACCACAGTAACTTTCCCCACAACCCACACTCTGCACATATTTTGGAGCACATATCTTCGAACGGGTAAGGTCTAGTATCTTTAACTCTTGAGAGTGTAAAATGAAACTCTTACGGGTCCATTTGGTTTCATTTCATGCTCTCAAGAGTTTGTAAGTGTACACAATAAGAGAATGTATCAAAAACAAATCTTCTTTTATGTCTTTATTGATAGGACAGTAGACAGGAAATCTCCTGGTGCCCCATTAACACTTCTGCTGCCGTTGACAGTCCTCACCGTCATTAAAAACATTAAAGACAGGGTGAAATCAAAAACATGTTTTTCACAATTTTAGAGCATATCTGTAGTGATAATATTGCCATACCTAACACTAGATGCCAAAAATGTTTGTGTATATTGATATCAAAGGTCCCTAAATAGGCCATTCTTAATTACTTCCTGTGAACAGAAATTCAAAAAGTGATGACATAGATAGACTTTTTGAATATAAATGAACCTCAATTACATTCACCTGTTTGTTTCCCATTGCTGGCTCCCATTACTCCCATTACTCAGATTTTAAATCCCATCGCCTGAAGGGCTGGTCCCCTCGGATTGGTTCAGAAACACACAGGCTTCCTTTTCAAACTGAAACGTCAAAATAAAATAACCAAAATATTCATTTCATTGGGTCTTTAATATCATGACGCCGTTGACGACGCTCACCGTCAATCTTACTGCTCCGGTCCCGCCCCGGCCCGCATCGGTAATGTCCGTGATTTGTTTACAACGCACGTTGGGCGTGCACGTGAAGTGATGCTCCTCCATAGTAAATCCATTGAGAAGCCCACAAAGAGACTTCATTTACTAAAAAAATACTTTTTAATCCCAAAGCTGGCATGTAAACAGCACAAACTGTACTTTTCGTGGGGCATCTAGTCATGTGACTAGATGATGTAATCGTTGATATCATTCACCATTCCATCGGTGCAAAGGCAACCCTGCCCGGCCCTTCAAAATAATAGCGTGTGCTAATGGAGGGAGCGGTGCGGCACCAAAGAAAATGTAACCCTTCATAGTAAGGTGGCAGCAGAACTGTTAACCCATTCAGGCCGGGAACACATTTTGCTGTTTGGGAGGGGCTTACAGTACATCTACAGTATGTAGCAACATATTTGTTGTGTAGGCTAATTTCTGATTTAGCCCTATTCTATAGGTTAGGTCTAAATGGGGTTAATACAGCAGAACTGTTAAAACATTATCCAAGCTAACTAAATATTCCAGGTTTTGAGTCTGAGAAGCTAAATCTCATCAAATGGTGGTCCGTGGCTCAAATGCTGAATAAATAACGGCCCTTTATATGAAAAGGGTTTGAAAACCACTGGTTTAGAATAACAACTGTGTGTTTGGTTGACACCCCTGATGTCTTTGTTGTAAATGAAACCCTTAGGTAAGTGCCCAATCTCGAGGTCGGCTGTACTTTTGACTACTGTTTGGAAGAAGCCTTTCTAACCAAAGTGCTGAAATAACAGCTATTGCAAACAGCAGCTAGGCTACAGACTCTTAGTTTTTTATCTTTGGCAGCCTAGGGCATGTGCACAAGTTGGTTGTGAGGGGCTTATAAATGGCAGGCCTCTCCAAAAGGAGGGCCAAACAGTTAGCAAGATATTGCTCAGTTTCAGCCTTTATAGGAAGACGCTCAATTTGGAGGAGGCGTTGTTTCCTTTACCCATGATTTATGTCCGCTGTGTCTAACAAGTATGTCATGACTATACTGTATGTAACAATACTGTGCCGTTTAGGCTCTTTGTAACTGGCTGTGTGTGTGTGTGTGTGTGTGTGTGTGTGTGTGTGTGTGTGTGTGTGTGTGTGTGTGTGTGTGTGTGTGTGTGTGTGTGTGTGTGTGTGTGTGTGTGTGTGTGTGTGTGTGTGTGTGTGTGTGTGTGTTGCAGGTGGACCTTATGAAGAACATCAGCACCATCCCACAGCCGTTCCTCTACACGCGGCATGTTCACTTCCTCAACTTCACCAGGTAGGCCAGCCAGGGGTGTCGCACCATATTCTGGGCCCTGGGTACAAGGATTCACTGCGGGCCCCCCATGAATGCTCTTCATTATTTTGAAAAATAGCAGAAAAATAGCAGATCTACAAGTTCACAGCGCGGCACCGAGTGCCGCGCTTGTATATCTGCTATTTTTCAATAGTTAAAGCATAAAATAATGAAGGCCCCTCCACCTTGGGCCCTAGTAACTCAGTCCCACTCCCCCCCGCCTTGTGACGCCCCTGAGTCCAGCTGCTGTGCATGGCGTGGTTAGGGATGGGACCGTATCAACATTTCATGTCACGATTATTGTGAACAAAGAAATTGCAATTGACGATATTACTGTGATAATCAAAATATCCCCAACATCCATTATCCTGGGGCGGAACATTTGCCAAAAAATAGCAGATCTAGGCGCGTTGCGACGCGTTGTGAGCTTGTACATCGGAGAGATTTGTTAGAGAGTGGGAAAAAAAAGACTGCATCAAGTACGTTATTTCCAGGTCCGTTTTACCAAGTATAGAGGGTTTAAACAGCTTGGCAAATAAAAGGTGAATTGATCCCAGTGCATGACGGAGGATCATTTCAAGATAAATTTAAATCTCCCCGATACGATTATTGTGTGTCGATGTGACGATAAGCGATAACGATTATCGCCCCAACCCTATGCATGGTATATTGTCAAAACATGTTTCGCTTTGTCTGTCTGTCCCTGTTAGACTGAACACACACACACACACACAGGGTGTAGCTGCACAAATTCACCGCTCAACTTCGAACCGATGGATTTTTTTCTATCGATTACACACCCCATGGAGTCAGGGTCATAGTTCTGCCGATTTAAAATGACTCCAATACGGAACTAAAACTTCCTATGATTGGCCGCTAGTTGCGCTGTTTTCCCCCCCGGCCGATCGCAAAAAGAATTGCCCTCCATTGGATCCCATTCATTTTCCCCTTTCGTTTCTAACCTTAATTAACATTTTCATGAATACTGTATGGTTCCTATCGCTAGTTAAAAATTGCCTTTCAATCACCATCATATTCGTTTTGTCGAAATGTGGTCCAATGTATTTTAAAATAAATGATAAAGTTGCGGGGGGCGTGGCCAACTAAACTGATCGCAGCCGGCTGTGTTCTTCTTCGTGTGCTCTATTTCGGGAGGCTCCGACCACATTCTCCCATGTATCCCTGCGTTGCACGTGACCGTTGGCAGCCAATAGCATCTCTGATGCCTTTACAATTCTATGATGGCGACACCCATTCCAAGGGGTAGAAAGGGCCATTTGCGCTGCATAGAAACCAATGGCTTCGCTTCGTCCATATTTTTCTACAGTCTATGCATGGCGTCTTGAATTCATGGATATTTTAGACGGTGCCATGGCATTGGTCCAAAGGTTCATTAGTCCGAATTTGTTAAAGGGATCCCTGGCTAATACAACAAATATGCCTTAATACATTATAATTGTCCTCTATAACTACAATGTAAAATTAAAAACACCTTAATTATTTTATTTATTCTAGAAATAGCTAATCTTTCACTCAATAGGGGAAATGCCTGTCGCAAGTTGATGATGTCATAAATGTCATGTGTGATCTATCCCTATGGAATTTATGGCATGCATGTGAAAATAAAAACAAACGTAATACTTTATATGGTTAATATGACCATCAAATCAATATTTCAAATGTTTTTTTTTTTGTTTTTTTTTGCCATAAATTCCATAGGGATAGATCACACATGACCTTTATGACATCATCAACTTGTGACGGGCATTTCCTCTATTGAGTGAAAGATTAGCTATTTCTAGAAGAAATACAATTATTTAGGAGTTTTTAAGTTTACATTGTAGTTATAGAGGACAATTATAATGTATTAAGGCATATTCGTCGTATTAGCCAGGGATCCTTTTAAGAAAATTATGCCTAACTCTAACTCTAACCCTAACCTTAACCTCAGTAACCCTAACTAAATTCGGACTAATGAACCTTCGGGAATAATGAACCTTCGGACTTATGGGCAGTCGCCAGAGACAAAAACAAATAATATCCATGAATTTAAGGCTTCATGGGATGTGTAATTGATAGGAAATAAGTATTTTTTTGTGGAGAAATACTCCTTTCATTTATGAAGAAGTTGAGATACACGGTTTCTACCCGACAGCAACGATATGACGCCAACCCTCTCGTATCCATCTGTAAGAGAAAAACTGTTTGGAGAGGTGATCACTTTTATCTGTCCTATCTTGCATTCAGCAGCAGGGCTTTGCACAAACTGCAGCAACATCAAATGAATGCCACCAAGATTAGATGACAATCACCAGAGTGTATTTGAGAGTGAATTGAGGATATTTCCCTGTGTCAACTGTCCCCGCGATTTTATCACGGTCAGACAGGCTAAAGTGGCTAAAGTGTTCATTCGCAAAGTTAGACCTTGGAGTGTTTGTATCCCCATCATATCTTTACCTTAACCACTTGAACCCCAGCATCCATATTCTGGAGCGGAAAAAATGACCATAGATTGGCTATTTTTGGCAAAGACATTTGGTGTTATTGACATAAAGAAAGCGGTCCAGAGACGGCTCGGGTCAGGACCCATCATGTGTGGGTCGCCGACACATTGTCATGGTTCCCTTTATTTTTTTGTTTCCTACATCTACGTTTATAATTATTGTCGCCGCCAGGCTGAAAGGCATGGGCAGATTATGTTTTTGGTGGCATAATCAAAAACATCATCATTTTTTTGGCAGAGGAAGAGGTTTTAACTCATTGAGTGCCAGCCTATCACCACTAGAGGGCGCCCAGTGACCAGAGAATAATAGAGATATGCTGGTAATGCATGCCCAAGCCCTGGAGCCATGACTTGCCTGAACACTTTCCTTTGTGCATGTACAGGAAGAGGATGAAGTTAGCTTGAAGTTAGCTATTGGCTACCAAGCATTTTAGAAGCCTTATTTTCGTCAACTTAGCCATGATTAAACCTTGCACACCTCATGCATGGGAAAAAAACAGAGAAGAATGAGCTCTAAAAAATCCAATGCAATCCTGGATTGCATTGGAGTGGATTTGTGCAGTTTGTTCACAGCTTTCAAACAAAAAAATCCGATTGGAAATCCGTTCAGGCATTCTTGAGATAATCGCCATTATGTTTTACATGTAATGTAAACAAAAATGGCTGCCCTGTATGTTAGATGGGGTTGTATGGGGGTGGAACATGCAAAATCGCGATTGAAATCATGTTCACCAGATTTGATGGGGTCCAAAAAAAAAAAAAAAAAATTTCAAAAAAAATTTTTTCAAAAAAAATTATTTTTTATTTTTTATTTTTTTATTTTTATTTTTTTAAAAGCCGAACTTGTTCGGGATCGGCACTCTACGATACGCTAATAAAGCCGAACTAGTTCGGGATTGGCACTCAAAGAGTTAAAGGGTTTTTCTTCGTTCAGGTTCAGGATAGAGCAGCCCGTCTACATCAACATCATCCGGGACCCCATCAACCGCTTCCTGTCAAACTACTTCTTCCGTCGCTTCGGGGACTGGAGAGGAGAGCAGAACCACCTGATCCGCACCCCCGGGATGAAGGACGACGAGAGATACCTGGTGAGAACTAACTTACACGTCTGACATGTTAGTTTTCACCAAAGAGGGATCATTTTGTGGGCGATTGTTGTGTTTTATCTCCGACTGTTTCCGTTAGAGGAAAATAAATCTTAAAAACCTATGCTTGCCAATCTGTAAGCTCCCAACGTGTTGGTTTGCGACACATTGTGAGTTTGTAGATCCGCTATTTTCGCTATTATTTTGCAAATGTTCTGCACCAGGGTTAAAGGGGAAGACCACCCATTTTCAATATTGAACTATGTCATTAATATAACTTAGAGGAGTTGTGTGGAAATAGAAAAAAAGTTCCCCCCCTTCTGTGTTGCCTAGAACTGGAGGATTGATTTTGGGGTTTGTATTGTAAATTACAACTTGATGACATCACACATTGTACTTTACAATACAAACCCCAAAATCAATCCTTCAGTTCTAGGCAACACAGAAGGGGGGGAACTTTTTTTCTATATCCACACAACTCCTCTAAGGTATATTAATGACATATTTCAATATTGAAAATGGGTGGTCTTCCCCTTTAATGAGGTTAACTTACTTTCTTTTTTTTAAATTATTACTAGTAAGACGCCTCAGGGCGACAAGCGACCTCGCCCTAAAGGACATCGGGGATCTCCATATATGGGCATAAAAGTGATTGTTCCGCCTGGCATCACAGGGATCTCTCTAACAGGGCAACATTAATATTGATGACATCAGGGAACTCCATATTATGGGCATAACAGGGATTCTGTTAGTGTGACATCACAATGAAGCCAGAGCGTGATGGCAAACCCATTCTGGTAGAGTGTTCCCCCTGACATCACAGTGACGTCAGAGCATGATGACATCATGATGACTAGGGATGTCCCGATACCACTTTTTTGCTGACCGAGTACGAGTACAAGTACTTCATGTTGAGTACTCGCCGATACCGAGTACCGATACGAGTACAATTAATAATACAAAATGTATTTAAATTACGCTTTTTTTTTTCCTCTAAAAAAATATATTATCCAATTTCCGCAACTATAACATAATGTCAAATTATTATTTTTTTCTGGTATTCTCAGAAATGCATTCATTGATTTAGCCCACAGCAATCTGAGTTCCCAGAGGTAATTTCTTCCACCACTAGGTGGCGAAGCCCACAGAATCTCTATTCTCTTCAATCAATCGTCTTTTTTCAGCTGTGCTACACTGGCAGGCAGGCACGTACACACATTGACAATTTGACATCAACGGGGGCTTGAGCCCCTGCCAGATCAGTCTGTAAAAAGTGTCCATGAATGCATTTTTTTACTATGGTAAAAAATGCAAATGTCCCCGGGCCCTTTCCATACCATAACTGAAGGCTGCATTCAAGAGAATTGTCCACCAAAAGGCCTTCTAGAAATATCAGCCCCTGCCTCTCTAAAATTTCTCTGCACGTCCCTGCAGACAGACACACACTTCACCGAGAGAGCGAGCTTGCAAGACAAGAGCGACAGAGACAAACAAACAAACAAACACACACACACAGCTTTCTAGTGGGAAGTTTAACTTACCTACAGTAGCCTATACTTTGCAATTTGCGTGAGGTGGTGAAGGATATATTAAAGAGATTCAACTTTAGAGGTAAGTTTAGCGCAACAAGGCATGCCGTGATGCTGATGCCTTTAAGTGGTCGCAGCTGTATCGTTGGAGCACTGGTGCCTCGTTCGCAGTGCGGCACTGTGAGCTTGCATATCTGCTATTTTTCAATAGCAAAAGTATAAAATAATTAAGGCCCTGGCTTTCACCTTGAGCCCTAGTAACTCAGTCCCACTTTTCTCCCCCTTGTGACGCCCCAGCAGAGTATCGGGCGCTGCCGTGAGAAGTATCTGGCGAGTACGAGTACAGCAAAATAGGGTTGTATCGGGTCGAGTACCGATACCACGAGTACCGATACCGCATCCCTAATGATGACACATTTTTACGGTCTATGGGTTTGCCCGTAGACCGTGTACATGTCTACACGCGGACAAGCTGTGACGTTTCTCATGGTAAACTGCGACCCTTGGTCGCAATTAAATAGTGATTAATACCAGTAAGACTCCCTAATCGGGAGATAAGCGACCGTTGGTCGCTTATCTCCACAAATATCACAACCTCCACCTCTCACGTCATACGGGTAGCCATAGTTACACCTGGAATGTTGAATCTCCATATATGGAGATAACCTACGCATCACACAAAGTCTGACCTCACCAGCCCATACTTGGGCATGGACGACTTATATCTCCATATACGGAGATGGCCATATATGGAGATACGATGACATCACAGAGTCCACAGCTGATGATGTGGCGTGATGTCATACAATACACAAACAAGCCCTATATAAAGGGGCAATTCTCACCAGGGAAGAGAGCATTGCCTGGAATGTTGAATCTCCATATATGGAGATAACCTACGCATCACACAAAGTCTGACCTCACCAGCCCATACTTGGGCATGGACGACTTATATCTCCATATACGGAGATGGCCATATATGGAGATACGATGACATCACAGAGTCCACAGCTGATGATGTGGCGTGATGTCATACAATAAACAAACAAGCCCTATATACTGATGCGATACGATGACATCACAGAGTCCACAGCTGATGATGTGGCGTGATGTCATACAATAAACAAACAAGCCCTATATACTGATGCGGAGATATGAGCAGGGCAAAGGTGTGACGTGTGACCGACCGACGGACGGCCGGTGGAGGTTTTCATAGTAAACTGCTCCCTGACGGTCGCAAAAAAATATTCTGTTGGGAATGTTTCCCAAAAGTTTGAATGCATGCATTATAATTCAATCTGACCAGAAGCAGCGATAAAACATATCCCCACCGGCCATAAAAATGAAGGACCAGAGGGGATATAAAAAACGAAGACATGGACCCCCCCTCTCCGTCCCAGTCCCGTCCTGCCCCGACCCATCAAATTCAACCCGGTTTCTACTAGCAACCCTTCTGATTGTTTTCAATATCAGAGCTATAAATCACTATTCTGATGTCTGTCTGAGACGTGTCTCAGAGAAATGCAGCTCCCCTAGAGGCCACTTCTCGCTGAATGTTTGTGCTTCTCTGTCTCATTGTTATCGCCCGGGAGCCTAGTCACTCCTATGGGTACACTGACTAACACTATTCACTCCTATAGGTCATTGTTACTGCCCTAGGGCCTAGTCACTAGTCACTACACTGACTAAAAGATCTGTGCCAAAAATGTTGATGGCTGGAAATCCCAAGGCATCTGGATGCTTCATCAAAGCCTTGCAGTCATTTTACGACTCCGGGTTACAGACTTGCCAATAGCAGTGCATTAAATCTGTGTCTGCCTTGGGTCCAAGCCAGCGTGTTTCATAAACACACGAGCACAGTTGGAACATTATTTGAACCGCCTTTTTTTTACTATAAATTCCACATTCCAGTGCAGTGCCAGCTATAATTACAGAGGCGTGCGCACTCCAATGCGTGCGCTTAATGAGAGTTTTGCTAAAAATGCAGAGAAAGGTATTTATACATGCTTTACAGTATTCTGTGAGTGTAGCCTATCATCTGGATAAATATACTGCACTATATTGTGGGATATTTCATAAGAACACCAACACACAATCTTTATTCTTTATTTATTTTTGTCCTCATTATTTTCATTATTTATTCATTAACTTGTGTTGTAAATGACATGCTCAAGCTAAACATATTTGTGTAGCCCTGCTGTTCTGTCAGTCTCAAATGGCATTTTAGGCCCTCGTTAAACAAAATAAATAAACAGACCCTCAATCAGTCAAGAAAAAAAAGAAAAAAAACCTGTGAAAATACAGTTGATCGAAAATGAAAAGGGGAAAATCATGCCAAGGTCTAATGATGGCATGGCTTACATGTGGATCTCAGATATCCTGTGGCCTGTATATGACCTCAGTACTATGATGTCAGTACTATGATGTCAGTACTATGATGTCAGTACTATGATGTCAATACTATGACCACAGTACTATGACCTTAGTACCGTAATTGCTGGACTATAAGCCACACCTGAATATAAGCTGCAACAGCTAAATTTAGAACAAAAAAATAAATGTTAACATATAAGCCGCACCTGACTATAAGCCGCAGGTGTCCTTCCTGCTTCCCACTAGAGCGCCCCTGGTGGCCGTTAGCTGTAAAATGTCTATGTATAAATCCTTGTTAAAGACCATTGTAAAACTAACTAACTGGCCGTTAGCTGTAAAAATATATATAAGCGCACCGTTGTATAAGCCACAGGGTTCAAAACATGGGAAAAAAGCTGCGGCTTATAGTCAGACAATTACGGGTAATTTGATGTCAGTATTATGATGTCAGTACTATGATGTCAGTACTATGACCTCAGTAATTTGATGTCAGTATTATGATGTCAGTTCTATTATGTCAGTACTATGATGTCAGTACTATGATGTCAGTACTATTATGTCAGTACTATGATGTCAGTACTATGATGTCAGTACTATGACCTCAGTAATTTGATGTCAGTTCTATTATGTCAGTACTATGATGTCAGTACTATTATGTCAGTACTATGATGTCAGTACTATGATGTCAGTACTATGACCTCAGTAATTTGATGTCAGTATTATGATGTCATTACTATGATGTCAGTACTATGATGGCAGTGCTATGATGTCAGTACTATGACCTCAGTAATTTGATGTCAGTATTATGATGTCAGTACTATGATGTCAGTATTATGATGTCAGTACTATTATGTCAGTACTATGATGTCAGTACTATGACCTCAGTCCTATCCATATGTAGGCAAAACTTGAGCCCAATCTGACCTCCATTGACTTCCAGTATAAAACTAGAAAGATGCTGTTGTAAATTGCAAGTGTGGTTCCCGCGAGTCACTAATATCTCGTGCCAGTTTGCGCGTGTGTGCTAACCATTCTCTCCTTGTCCCTTTTATGCCCACATCCCTGATGTCATATTAAGCCCATATCTTGGAATGCCCATATATGGACTGTGTCAGTCTCATGTGGTCTATGATGTCAGCCATCTATGATGTCAGTCATCTCCATATTTGGTAAACGTTTAATTTTTATTTAATTTAAGTCAATGAATAAAATGAATTCACAGTTAGGGTTAGGGTTACATAATGCAGTGTTTCTCAACCTTTTTTTCTGCACTTTTCATGTCCTAAGAATCCAAGGGCACACCAACAAAATACGGGGTGTAAATATCGTCACTGTCGGGAAGAAACCTTGTATCTCCAAGTTTCAAATGTGTATGTTTCTTTGCAAAGTAAAGCCCTGCTTCATCATACAAGGCTGTCGCACAACAGTTGTGAAAACAGCAGATCTACAAGCACACAGCGCCTCGCACCGGGAGGCGTTGTGTCCTTGTAGATCGGCTGTAGATCGGCTGTAGATCATCGGCTGTAGATCGGCTGTAGATCACTAGTTTAAATCATTTTTAAAATGATAAATACAATGCTGGCTTTCAAGCAGTTTCAAGGGGCACACTTGACCCCTCTTAGGGGCACACCAAAGGTCCCCAGGCAGGCACAGTGGTTGAGAAACACTGACATAATGTATCTCTTGCGAAAATGCAAGGAATCGATTCCCGATGAAGCCGGTGGAGCCACCACTGTTGAGAGCCCCCGTTCTGAACCACACAGCGCTGTAACATTTCTCTGATGCAGAAGTTCATTGGAACCACAACGTGCTCCCTTTGAAGGCAGAGTACATGCGTTGCCACAGGGACGCTGGAAGGTGGAGAATTCTTTGCTAACCCAATATTTAAATCTGATTAGGATCCCAATTAGAGACCTGCCCTTATTTAAAACACATCACATGGTTAGGTCTGAACATCTGTGTTGCACAGTTGTTAACTCAGGCTGCACTAAAATGTCATAGTACACATTTTGACCCTAGAACGTTTCACAATTTTAAGAGCAATTATGGCCTCTCCCCCCCCCCACAAAAGCAGCTGATTTTGTGCAGGTTTTATAGAGCACAGGTAGTACTTAGCTATGGTTTGGGCAGTGAAGCAGTGAAGTGGTACTGTGCAGTTAGCAGGGAGTTGATGGGAATATGCTCTGAAACGTCTTCATGGGGCAGGAATTCCCCTTTTCTCCCAGTGGGACGTGCATCGAGGACCTTCCTAGGAAGGCCCTCGGGAGGCAAGTCTCTCTCAGGTGATTGAACTTCTCACCCTATCTCTAAGGGAGATACCAGCCACCCTTCTGAGAAAACACATTTCGGCCGCTTGCACCCACTTATACTTTGGGTCATGACCCACACTTCATGTCCATCGGTGAGAGTAGGAACGAAGATTGCTCGGAAGACAGAATACCTACATATACACAGCCACTAGGGCATTAACGACTTGTCGACTCAACTCAGTAAAAAGTTGAGTTGAAGTCGACTTTGTCAGTGCATGAAGTCCCATTCTATGATGTCTAGAGACTTCATAGAATAGCCTAAAGCGATCCTTTCCCTTAATACCGCTTTTGTTTTGATGTTAATATTATACTTAGATTCCATTGCAACCAGCATCATTGTTTAATACTAATCCTAATTCCAACATAATGTTGGATCCAACACAAGTGAATGCTGTACACACGCACACATGGAGCAAAACGAATTATTAGACATGTTATTAGACAGTGGTGTCAGGCAGATATAACTATTATAATCATTATCATTCCACAGCCTCAGAGCTCTGGGAACAAAATGACCGTTTGAATCATTCAGTGGACATCCTAAGAAGGACCAATCTGTCACCCTAGCAGCTTTTTGCTGTTTCCATGAATATTTGATGTAGAGCGTGCGTGCGTGCGTGCGTGCGTGCGTGCGTGCGTGCGTGCGTGCGTGCGTGCGTGCGTGCGTGCGTGTGTGTGTGTGTGTGTGTGTGTGTGTGTGGTACGAGTGTTTATCTCCGCTAATGAATTGAAAAGATAAATATTTTACAGAGGAATAGAACAAAAGTGATGATGTCACTAAGATCAAGTGGCATCACCGTTGTTTTGTTTTTAGTCTGGGAGAGATAAATCACCGATCAATACCCACCCACACATACAAAACACCTACACGCACACACGCACGCACGCACGCACGCACGCACGCACGCACGCACACACACACACACACACACACACACACACACACACACACAGAAATGCTTACTAGTAAGACGCCTCAGGGTGACATGCGCCAATTCTTGGCCATCTGGCCAGTGATGTATATCAGACCAGTTACCCATTTATAGAGATCCATGTACTGTATTTAGTACATCCCTTATATGCCCATACATGGAGATCCCTGTCTGAACCAGCCGCACAGATATGGGCTGTCCTCCTTCCTCCATATGGGCATTCCCATATGAGGTCCTTTTAGATATGGGCTTAATATTGATGACATCAGGGATCTACATATATGGGCATAAAAGGGATTCTGGGGAATACGCATATATGGACTTTTACATAGGTGATGTTACCTGTCATGCCACAGTGATGTGTCAAGGGAACCAACCCATAGACTGTAAAAATGTATACACACACGGAGACAAGCTGTGACATTTCTCATGGTAAACTGCCACCTTTGGTCACAACTAATTCACTCGCACTACTGTAGAGCGGTTCATACCTGCAGCCCCATCAGGAGGCTGGCGGAGTGAATGTCATCCTGACTGGGGTCTGACTGGGTGTAATTAAGTACCGCACCGCCTTCCCTGGAGTTGTGGACCATGTGAGTTGAGTTATTAAAGTATGCAGAGCAGAGGGGCCCCCTCGCCCTCGCCACAGTTAACCTATTCAGAACGGGTACACATTATTGTGCATCATTATTTTATGCTTTAACTATTGAAAAATAGCAGATCTACAAGCTCGCAGCGCGCTGCGAGCTTGTAGATCTGCTATTTTTAAAAAATCGTGAAAATTAGAATTTTTACCCGATTCTATAAGTGTCTTTTGAATCCTAAGACTTTTTGTCAGCAATCTGGCTAGCCATCGTCAAAGAAAAGGTCCTTTTCACTTAACTGGAGCTCAGGTAGTCTGTTCTTGAGAGACTACTATGTCAGTGGTTCTCAAACCTTTTCATGTGAAGGACCCCCAAAATGATATTTATTTGGCCACGGACCCCCCATCTCAAAATATTTAGTTCCAGGGACCCCCCAGAAGCAAAATTTGAGTTACAATCGTTCACTTTGAAAATACATATATTCAAAGATTTGCACACATTTTCACGACTTTTTTCAAAAATAGCAGCTCGCTACAAGCAGCTCTCTACAAGCTCTCTACAAGCTCGCTACAAGCTCGCAGCGCGGCACTCGGTGCCGTGCTGTGAGCTTGTATATCTGCTATTTTTCACTGGTTAAAGCATTCAATAATTCTAGGCCTAAATGGGTTAAAGGGAGCGACTGTGCTACTATGGACCCACAGGCTTACCTGTGTGCGTGTGTGCGTGCTTGCTTGCTTGCTTGCTTGTACGTGCGTGCGTTTGTGTGTGTGTGTTCACCCACCTCACTCTGCTGTGTCAACACCCAGCCTATAGTGCAGAGCGAACAGCAGAGTTGGCCGGGTCGGGCCCGTCTTTGGGGTCTGTCCCCCAGGGGCGTCACAAGGGGGGGGAGTGGGACTGAGTTACCAGGGCCCAAGGTGGAGGGGCCCTAAGTATTTTATGCTTTAACTATTGAAAAATAGCAGATATACAAGCTCACAGCGTGGCACTCGGTGCCGCACTGCGAGCTTGTATATCTGCTATTTTTTCAAAAGTCGTGAAAATGTGTGAAAATCTTTGAATATATGTATTTTTTTAAGCGAACATTTGTAACTCAAATTTTGCTTCGGGGGGGGGGGGTACCCGGAACGAAATGTTTTGAGATGGGGGTCCGTGGCCAAATACATATCATTTTGGGGGTCCTTCACATGAAAAAGTTTGAGCACCACTGACATAGAAACATAGGTTTTTCCAAAAAAACCTTAGAAGGATTTGAAATATTCAAAGACTCGGTGCCGCGCTGTGAGCTTGCATATCTGCTATTGTTCAATAGTTAAAGCACAAAATAATCCATAATAACGCGTTCCCAGTCTAAATGGGATTAAACCCCCTCCTCCCCCTATGAAGAAAATTCATGGGGGGGCCCGCAGTGAATCCTTGTACCCAGGGCCCAGAATTTGGTGGTGCGACACCCCTGTCTGTCCCCCTGCCTGGTGTGTATTAGCCCGGCTGATCCCTGCGTGCCCCTGTGGCCGGGGTGTGCAGTCTGTGCACGAGAGGTGTCAATGAAAGAACACTGTCAGTTCCTCCAGCCCAGAGCCCAGGGAACCCAACGCACGTGTTGCTGAGACATTCCTGTGGTAGGCTTAGAGTTTCCATCCACTCCCCAACCCTATAGTCCACACACACACACACACACACACACACACACACACACACACACACACACACACACACACACACACACACGCATGCACTATACCAGGCATGTGCACAGATAGACATCAAAGGGGGCTTGAGCCCCTGCCCTTTTATCTGTCTTTAAAAAATGCCCTCTCCAATAAATGCAGTTTTTACTATGGTGAAAGAAATGCAAATTCCCCCTCTTCCCATGCCATACCTTAAATGGTAAATGGTGCATTTATATAGTGCTTTTATCCAAGGCACTTTACATAGATTGTGCATTACATTCACCCATTCACGCACACATTCATACACCGGTGGCGGAGGAAACCATGCAAGGCACAAACCTACTCACCGGGAGCAATTAGGGGTTCAGAGTCTTGCTCAAGGACTCTTCGACATTAACTCAGGGGGAGCCCGGATTCGAACTGGGAACCCTTCGTGCTCTAATAACGGTTTCACTACCCCTGAGCTATGCCGCCCCAGAAGGCAGCATTCAATAGAATTGCCTTGTCCAAACTCTCCTGAACTTGAATGCAGCATCTTATGTTGAAAGAATAGCCCTGTTAAAACTGTTTCCGGTTGATTAGTTCCGGCCCGGATACAACCCTGAAAAGTGAAGTGATCCCAGACTAGATTATGCTTAGTTCAGTGTTGACGCGTTGTGAGCTTGGAGGTCGGCTATTTAAAGGCCCTTTTGGAAATTTCAGCCCCTGCCTCTCTAAACGTCTCTGCACGTCCCTGCACTATACTGTACACGCAGATGCAATGGCATGGGCTGGACACATATACACACAGAGGCGGAGGCATGAGCATGAGCATGAGCCAGTGTACACACGCATATATATACCTTCCCATGCAAACAGACACGCATATTCAGTACACACAGAGAGCTCATGAAGGTTCTTGTTTTAGACACGAGCTCTGCAAACGTTCCACATGTCTTCCCCCTACATTCATTACAGAAACGAACGGCTGACACAACACTGGCCTTTTGCTCTGGTGTTTATCTGGTCAGGACGTCGGCTACTGTACATCATTGAGAGCGGTTTTGTTTGGCACGTTAAAAAAATAAAAAAAAATAAACGCAGCGCAATGGAGAAAAATGTACACGGGGAGAAATTATTTTTGCCACAGGCTGATAATCACCGTTTGTCTCTACGTTGACTGTTTCACTCAGCTATTCATGGGTTTCATTTGTAGTCCTACAGCGGCCATGTTGAGGACCAACACAGGTGTTCTGATTGGTGTAGAACATTTAGTTCTATGCCAATCAATCAGACACATTGAAACACCTGTGTTGGTCCTCAACATGGCCGCTGCAGGACTACAAATGAAATCTATGAATATACATACTGTACAAACAACACAGAACTAAAGGCTAAGTTCCTTGGCATGAAACATACTCTATGTTTTACCCTGGCAAGACATGGCACACTTGAACAAGATGGAGGTGCCGATGCGAAAAAAAATAGCCGATCTACAAGCTCACAACGCGTCGCGTTGCGAGCTTGTAGATCTGCAATTTTTTTGGCAAATGTTCCGCCCCAGAATAATGGATTTTGATTATCGCGATAATATCATAAATCGCGATGTTTTGTCACAATAATCACATGACATTTTCATATAATCCCATTCCTAGTAACAAGCCTCTCCTCTGAGAAGTCATCACGACACGCAGTTCATTTGTCATATCAAACATGTACACTCATACTTTGACTCATTGGGTTTTCCAGTCAACAAAGTCCCTGCTTCCACAGCCAGGATAAATGCCAAACCTGCTCCACAGATCAGTGCCAAACATCATTTGCAAATATGCTTTTATAAACATTTTTTGTACCCTACTTAAGAATAATACAGAGAGCGGTAGAAGTTTGTAAAAACAGTTTAGCGTACTTTGCTGTGTTTGGCGGTTTACCCTAGCACCTGGAATCAGAGGAATTGTCCTGCCATAATATAGAGTCTAGCCAGTTAGAGCTTGGAAGAATAGAAATGTAGCTTAAAACAAACAGAGAAGTTGATTTGAAGCAAAGTATGGCTTTTGAATTAAAACAAATCACTCTAAATTTTTTAATGCTTTGGAAGTTCACGGTACATTTGCTGAAAAATAATTCTTGTATAAAGCTTTTTTCATATGGCCTTTCAAGGCTGAGAATTATTTTGTTAATGGCATCCCCGTTGGCATCCCCTCAGTTAGAGGAAACTCTGATTTATACTTTGTTGTCTACATGATCACAAGTGTTGTAAGCTTGCAGGTTGACTGGTTTCGATGCCCAACACTGGCAACAC
Source organism: Nannobrachium achirus (assembly GCF_963921795.1). Classification (NCBI taxonomy): domain Eukaryota; kingdom Metazoa; phylum Chordata; class Actinopteri; order Myctophiformes; family Myctophidae; genus Nannobrachium; species Nannobrachium achirus. Next base: position 3,501,905 of record NC_137823.1, read on the forward strand.
AACTGAGTAAGTAAATCAGGCCCAAGGCAAACCGTCCCATGGGAAAGGGTTGAAGTCATTCACTCTTGTCGCCATTCATGCTTACATTCCATTCACTGGAATGGGAGGAGGCTGGACAGATTAAGGCTCATTTAGATACAGTTTCTGTGAGTGCTCGGCTAACTGCATGCTCACTTGGCTTAATCTACATGGAGTATAGGAACAATGAGTGTTCCTACAACACACAAGTTGCCTCTCCAATACTAATGGGGCTTCCTAAACGGAATAGGGGTGTGTGTGTGTGTGTGTGTGTGTGTGTGTGTGTGTGTGTGTGTGTGTGTGTGTGTGTGTGTGTGTGTGTGTGTGTGTGTGTGTGTGTGTGTGTGTGTGTGTGTGTGTGTGTGTGTGTGTGTGTGTGCGTGCGTGCGTGCGTGCGTGCGTGCGTGCGTGCGTGCGTGCGTGCGTGCGTGCGTGCGTGCGTGCGTGCGTGCGTGCGTGCGTGCGTGCGTGCGTGCGTGCGTGCGTGCGTGCGTGCGTGCGTGCGTGCTAGGGCATTCACCAATTATTTGAATATTAGAATATTTGAATATCAAAGTCACTATTCGACATTGTTCACAGAAGTCGAATATTCGCTTTTTTTTTTCTCTTTAAAAAATCTATAGTTTATAAAGCTTGGGGGGATAGGAAGTCATAAGAATGAGTTGTCAATGCCCCTGGTGGATGAAATTGTTAATGCTCTATACCAGGGGTTCTCAAACCTTTTTAGGCCGTGACCCCCAAAATAAACATATTTGAACCTGGGGACCCCCTCCCTGACAAGCACTTGGAATTGTAGGTATTACATTTAATGTGACTCAATATTCGACAATTCGAATACTTGAGGTTGAATAATTAGAATACTAAAAATCACAATTCGTGAATGCCCTAGTGTGCGTGTGCGTGTGTGTGTGTGCGCGCGTGTGCCTTCGCGTGTGTGTGTGCGTGCGTGCGCAAGGGATTCTTGGAGTCGGAATGTTCCTGGTACGAAACCCTGACTCCTCCTGAGTGTGTAAGTGTCCTTGAGCAAGACACTCGAGCCAACTGCCCCGAAATAACAGGTTGATGCCTTGCAAAGGTGTCCCTCCGCTGTGAATGTGTGTGAATGGGATGCTCATTGTAAAGTGCTTTGGACAAAGGCACTATAGAAATGCACCCTTTTACCATTTTACCACCATAGTGTGTGTGTGTGTGTGTGTGTGTGTGTGTGTGTGTGTGTGTGTGTGTGTGTGTGTGTGTGTGTGTGTGTGTGTGTGTGTAATGTTTTTTTTTGTATTCTGAATTTATAAATACATCCAAGTCAGAACTTGACTGAACCCAGATTATTTAAGTGTATTGTTTTATATACAATAGTTGGGGTCGGGTCCCCAGACGTTTTCCTGACCTCTCAGTGAGTGTCCTACAGTGACAGAACAAGGTGGAGGAGGGACTTCCTGGCTACAAACTTCAGTTTCAGAATTGGTCACACGTGTCATATCCTGTCCGTCTGCCTTTCTCTACTACACGTCTTTCTTTTTGTATTCTCTCTCTCTCTCTTTCTCTCTTTTTCATTTGTGGGCCACAATAGTGTTCATTGGAGTTGTGTACGGCTAGTCAGTGGTGTAAAGTAACTAAGTACATTTACTTAAGTAATGTACATCTCGGATCCAAAAATGGAACTTTTACTCCACTACATTTATTTGAAAACTTTTGTTACTTGTTACTTACAGATATAAATTATTATATTATAAAACATGCATAAACCACTTTAGCCCTATTTTATACCGTGGCTATTTGAAAATAGCTGATCTACAAGCTCACAACACTTCGCATCACAACACGTTGTGAGCTTGTAGATCTACTATTTTCAAAAACTTTTTTGTACTTTTACTTTTGGTACTTTAAGTACATTCTGATGCCAACATTTTCATACTTTTACTCAAGTACATTTTGAATTCCGGACTTTTACTTGTAACAGAGTATTTCTATATTCCAGTATTGCCACTTTTACTAAAGTAAAATATATGATTACTTTTTCCACCACTGCAGCTAGTTGAAGAAAGGCTCCACGAGGGAATTCACTCAACCATTCTCTGTTTAAGAGCTTGGCCAACCCGAGGAGCTGCTTGTGTGAAATATAAGCATGCATTGTATATTTAATGCCCGCGTCACAGCCTGTTCCCGTAACAACTTGTAGCTTGGGTTTCTTCTCAAATGTATCGAGTGTAGAGACAGATCATGTTTATCATACGTAATGGGGATGAGAGAGAGGGAGAACCTAACCAGTGGGAATAACACTTCTAGTGGGGTGGTGGACTGGCAGGAGAGGAATGACCACCCATGGTTAGTATCATGTCAATCTCATGTCAATATCATGTCAATATCATGTCAGTATCGTGGTCAGTATCATGGTCAGTATCATGGTGAGTATCATGTCAGTATCATGTCAGTATCATGTCAGTATCATGTCAGTATCATGTCAGTATCATGGTCAGTATCATGGTCAGTATCATGTCAGTATCATGGTCAGTATCATGGTGAGTATCATGGTGAGTATCATGTCAGTATCATGTCAGTATCATGTCAGCATCATGTCAGTGTCATGTCAGTATCATGTCAGTATCATGTCAGTATCATGGTCAGTATCATGGTCAGTATCATGGTCAGTATCATGGTGAGTATCATGTCAGCATCATGTCAGTATCATGGTCAGTATCATGGTCAGTATCATGGTCAGTATCATGGTCAGTATCATGGACAGTATCATGTCAGTATCATGGTCAGTATCATGGTCAGTATCATGTCAGCATCATGGTCAGTATCATGTCAGTATCATGGTCAGTATCATGGTGAGTATCATGTCAGTATCATGTCAGTATCATGGTCAGTATCATGTCAGTATCATGACAGTATCGTGGTCAGTATCATGTCAGTATCATGTCAGTATCATGGTCAGTATCATGTCAGTATCATGGTCAGTATCATGATCAGATCTTGGTCAGTATCATGGTTAGTATCATGTCAGTATCATGGTTAGTATCATGATCAGATCTTGGTCAGTATCATGGTTAGTATCATGTCAGTATCATGGTTAGTATCATGTCAGTATCATGTCAGTATCATGGTCAGTATCATGTCAGTATCATGGTCAGTATCATGATCAGATCTTGGTCAGTATCATGGTTAGTATCATGGTCAGCATCATGACAATCTCATGTCAGTATCATTGTCAATATCATGTCAGTATCATTGTCAATATCATGTCAGTATCATGTCAGTATCATGTCAGTATCATGTCAGTATCATGGTCAGTATCATGGTCAGTATCATGGTCAGTATCATGTCAGTATCATGTCAGTATCATGTCAGTATCATGTCAGTATCATGGTCAGTATCATGGTCAGTATCATGGTCAGTATCATGTCAGTATCATGTCAGCATCATGTCAGTATCACGTCAGTATCACGTCAGTATCATGGTCAGTATCATGTCAGTATCATGGTCAGTATCATGTCAGTATCATGTCAGTATCACGTCAGTATCATGGTCAGTATCATGTCAGTATCATGGTCAGGATCATGTCAGTATCATGGTCAATATCATGTCAGTATCATGGTCAGTATCATGTCAATATCATGTCAGTATCATGGTCAGTATCATGTCAGTATCATGGTCAATATCATGTCAGTATCATGGTCAGTATCATGTCAATATCATGTCAGTATCATGGTCAGTAGCATGTCAGTATCATGGTCAGTAGCATGTCAGTATCATGGTCAGCATCATGGTCAATATCATGTCAGTATCATGGTCAATATCATGTCAGTATCATGGTCAATATCATGTCAGTATCATGGTCAATATCATGTCAGTATCATGGTCAATATCATGTCAGTATCATGGTCAGTATCATGGTCAATATCATGTCAGTATCGTGTCAGTGTCATGGTCAATATCATGTCAGTATCATGGTCAGTATCATGTCAGTATCATGGTCAATATCATGTCAGTATCATGGTTAGTATCATGTCAGTATCATGGTCAGTATCATGATCAGTATCTTGGTCAATATCATGTCAGTATCATGATCAGTATCTTGGTCAATATCATGTCAGTATCGTGTCAGTATCATGTCAGTATCATGGTCAATATCATGTCAGTATCATGGTCAGTATCATGTCAGTATCATGGTCAATATCATGTCAGTATCATGGTCAATATCATGTCAGTATCATGGTCAGTATCATGTCAGTAAATTGGTCAATATCATGTCAGTATCATGGGCAGTATCATGTCAGTATCATGGTCAATATCATGTCAGTATCGTGACAGTATCATGGTCAGTATCATGGTCAATATCATGTCAGTATCATGGTCATTGGTCAATATCATGTCAGTATCATGGTCAGTATCATGTCAGTATCATGGGCAGTATCATGTCAGTTTCATGGTCAATATCATGTCAGTATCATGTCAGTATCAGTCAGTATCATGGTCAATATCAATGTCAGTATCATGGTTAGTATCATGGTCAGTATCATTCAATCTCATGTCAGTATCATGGTCAGTATCATCATGTCATGGTCACTTGGTCAGTTCACTTATCTAACTCCGTACCCAGTAAAATATAAGTGACCATTTTATTCTGAAGACGAGAGTGTACAAATGGCAGTTCCATTTGTACACCAACAACAAATCCTAACGTGGGATCTGAGGATGCATTCCTTCCTCACATGTAAATACAAAATTATAGGAGGGAATCTATTAATAATAATAAACTCATAAAATCTAATAAATTGTGAAACGAAGAACATACAGTACAATTATGTTCTGTTCATGAAATATTATTAAAAACAAACGAGCAGGGGCTCTCATTGGCTTATAGGCCCTGCATTGATGATAGCACAATGCTAAACTTATTAAAAGACCCTTGGGAGGCGGGCTTGTGGTTCCTTTGGAGATTTATTCAGTGGTTCATTCCACTGATCACCAATAAATACTGTCCCCAGTGTCCCACGCAGTGCAGTCAAACATGAAGTTCAAACCGACTTTGGGGACAATTGCACCATTCAGCTCAAGAGGGGAGGGTTGAGTCACTTAGCGAGCACATAATTTATGTCGCCTTGGCTAACGTGTATAAATATAGGCCTTGGCCTCGCTTTCCCAATGTTCCTGTCAAGACTACCTTGATGTGTGCAAGAGAATATTTGTTCGTGTTTTTCTCTCTTCCCCACGATCGAGGCGGATTAGAATGGTGTCTGCTAGAGCAGTTGTTCTCAACCTGTGGGTCGGGACCCCCAAGGGGGTCCCCAAATTATTTTGGGGGTTCCTCAGATGATTAACTTATTGTGCAACATTGTTTTCTCACTCAACAGTAAACAAACCAACATGAAGTTTAACTGTATCTAGGGTATCTGCACATTTCTAAAGTGACAATTTTAGTACCTTTTAATTCTTCTAAAATGACAAGTTAAAAACATTGGCCAAATTGTCAAATATATAGAGCCTCTATAATAGAGGCATAAACTGGGAAAATAGCCGATCGCAACGCGAGGCGTTGTGAGCATGTAGATCTGCTATTTTCACAATAGAACCGTAAATACAAAATGTAATGCTTCAACTCTTAGTACTCGTCAGAGTGGGGGGTCTCCAGTTAAAATATGATTATTTTGGGGTCGCGGCCTGAACAGGTTGAGAACCACTGTGCAGTAGAATGAAATGGAGCGATTCATTTGCAATTCCAGTTTGACGCCTCATCGGTCATGTGCGCTCATAGCAATAAATGTATGGAACGTACATTTCCATTCATAGCCACGTGTAAAACAAGTGTGGAGGTAATCAATCCATGGAGGCCTCTGTGACAGGTTTGTTTGATATGAGGATGCGTTGGTTGTGCTGTCCATAGCAATAAGAGTCCTTGGGTCGCTCCAGCAAAGCAGGTGGTACATCTACTGTATGTACGCGATGCCTTAATCAGTCAGAGGGAGACGGAACAGTTACAACTTACACTCATGCATCTCTATCATTGGCAATGATAAATGTATGTGTATATTAATTGGATAATTAAATTGTAAGCCTAATTATCCTAATATGTCCCCAGCAAACATTTTGAGGTATATTAGACATCTAATATACATCTAAACTTATACCAGACGTCTAAGTTTATACGTATAAAAATGGTCTAGATTTGCAAGTTTTTTAGACGTCTAAACTTAGACTAGACGTCTAATATACGTCTAATAGACGTCTAAGTTTATACCTGGGTCTAAATTTAGACTTCTAATAGACGTCCGGCCGTAAGGTCTAAATATAGACGTCTATTAGACGTCTAAATTTAGACCCAGGTATAAACTTAGACGTCTATTAGACGTATATTAGACGTCTAGTCTAAGTTTAGACATCTAAAAAACTTGCATATCTATACCTCTGGTAGACCATTTTTTATACGTATAAACTTATACTTCTAGTTCAAATTGTTTAGTGGGTCTCTCTTTGCGGTGAAGTTGTAAACTTGACTTGACTATGAAGTCTGTCTAAACGTGTTTGCATGTGTTTGTATCTACAGTGGTCAACTTAGGCCATGGCTACACAGAGCTGGATATTTCATATATCCCGGTTTTTCAGATATCCACATAGAAAATTATTTAGGTCCACACGGAGCAGGATGTTTCATATATCCCGGTTTTTCAGATATCCACATAAAAAATACCTAGGTCCACACGACAAAGATATCTAGGTCTAACAAGCACACACACAGTAAAGTCTTCAGAGATATCCGGATTCCCTGTCTACACAGATCCAGTGAATCGGATATTTTTCAATCTCTCCACTTATTTATCCGGTTTAAAAAATATCCAGCTTCGCGGCCGAAATATCCAGCTTCATGTGGCTGCAAGCCTCAACACACAAAAAAAATTCTAGCTTCAGAAATATCCAGCTCCGTGTAGCCATGGCCTTAATGTTGTATTTGTATCTGCAGTGGCCAAATACTGTATTCAGTTTGAGCATGCAATCATGCGCAGGTGTGTCTGTGTATGAGTGAGTGAGAGCAGCAGCGTAGCCACGGCTGGGCCCACCCATTTAGTTTTTTTCCCCTCCCAAAAATTACTAAAACATTTGCGGCGCTGTGCGGCGCTGTGCGGCGCTGTGCTGCGATGCGAGGCTATCTAGGAAGCAAAGAAAGACACCACAGTTTGATTTGATCGTAGCTTAGTCAATTATGAAGCGATTTCTAAAATTAAAACATCTCCATATCTCCACAAGTTTACTTCCAATGACTGTATTGTGTCCCTGTAAATATTTAAATGGTCGCTATTTTAAAATAGCCGATGTACAAGCTCACATCTGTGCCCACCCAGTTGGTAAATCCTGGCTACGCCGCTGAGTGTGAGTGTATGAGAGAGGGAGAGAGAGCCTGGGCCTACTTTAGAGCCTGGGTGCCCGGACCGCTAGGCCACGGTCTAGGCACCCAAGTCAACGGTTTAATGCCTCCATGCATGACACATGTTGTGCTGTCTTATCAGGCCAGTGTCTGCCCATTAGCAGCTGCCCCTCTCACTGTGTGTATCCAGGGGTGTGGCACCAAATTCTGGGCCCTGGGTACAAGGATTCACTGCGGGCCCCCCATGAATGTTCTTCATACCCATTTAGACTGGGAACGCATTATTACACATTATTTTGTGCTTTAACTATTGAAAAATAGCCGATCTACAAGCTCACAGTTCACATGAAACCTTTTCATGTGAAGGATGATAAAAATGATATGTATTTGGCTACTGACTACCATCTCAAAATATTTAGTTCCAGGGACCCCCCAGAAGCAAAATTTGAGTCTGTTTGAACTGTTTGCTTAAAAAATATTCAAAGATTTGCACACATTTTCACAACTTTTCAAAAATAGCAGATATCTGCTATTTTTCAATAGCTAAAGTATAAAATAATTCCAGGCCCCTCCACCTTGGGCCCTAGTAACTCAGTCCCACTTTACCCCCCTTTGTGACGCCCCTGTGTGTATCATCCAACCCAGGGGAAGCCCTGGTCCTCTGCTCCTGTCTGATTGGGCTGTAATCTCTATGATGGAGCGTCCCGGCCTCCGCAGTTAGCTGTGACAAATGGCCCCTTCCTAATTCAGCCATTACGGCCCCATTAGGTGATAAATCACAAAGGCAGCCTCGAATTAAACCATTACACTTTTTTCCTGAGGTCTTGTTTTCTTTCGTCCGTAGGCTTGTCGACACCCTTTACCTCATACATGTTAGTATGTACTGTGTGTGTGTGTGTGCGTGCGCGCGTGTGCAAGCAAGCAGGTCCATGAAAGTCATGTTTCGTGGGGTGTTTTGTTGCTCAGACCTCGTTGCCATCCATAAAGCTTACGTCACCTGAAATGGATTTCGCTCCCAGGTCCACTGTATAGCACAGACTTCACTCCTTGCCGTGTGTTTTAAATGTTTCCAGCAGGCACGTGCACACATAGACATCAAAGGGGGCTTGAGCCCCTGCCCTTTTTATCCATCTGTAAAAAGTGCCCTCTCCAGACCATGAATGCAGTTTTCGCTATGGTGAAAGAAATGCAAATGCCCTCTTTCCATGCCATACCCGAAGGCAGTGTTCAAGAGAATTGCCTTGTCCAAACTCTCCTGAACTTGAATGCAGCATCTTATGTTGAAGGAATTGCCCTTCCATACCGTTACGCCACATCTCCAGTATTGACTTGATATTGCTTAGTTCAGTGTGGTATCAAGCACCGAAAATGGCCGACCTCCAAGCTCACAACGCCTCGCAGCGCGACGCATTGTGAGCTTGGAGCTTTAGAAATGTCAGCCCCTGGCTCTCTAACATTCTCTGCACGTCCCTGGTTTATATATATATATATATATATGTTTCTGGTTGACATTGGCACATTTGGTGCTCACTCAGCAATAAAATAAAAATAGAATAAACAAAAATAAAAATAAAACAATTCATAGAGGCAAGCAGTGATCACCCCATGATGTGCACTGCAATGTAGTTTCAAATGCACTACATTGTTGGCGCTTTTTGAGAGTAAAAAATAAAAAAAGAAGAAGAAGACACGTGTGACATGCATGATCTGGGCAGGAAATGTGCCTATCTCAACCCAAAACAACGGTATATATATATATATATATATATATATATATATATATATATATATAATGGCTGCCTTGCCTAACTGAGAAGTGGTTAATTGTGTCTTGAGACTCTCGACTGTGATGAAATGCTACTTTAGTTTGTTTATTTGTCTGTTGTTGTTACAATTTGATAGTTCTTTTTTGGCAGCCAAAAAGCATTTGAGCAATGTGTTGCTCAGGACCTCAGAAGTAGCCCGGTCCGTGCCTGTGTTTTCTGCAGCTCAGATTTAGTGCCCGCAGGGGACATCATTTATTATCAGACCTGTTGATTATTTTCCAAATACTATCAACTTAAACACAAGCTGATTATTTGGCAGCCCGGTGTCTAAAATCTGCCGACTTAAAATACTACAGCAGATCTTTATCTTTGCTTAGAGGATGTGGTTTGGTGCAATAGCTTGGTTTCACAGACGATTACCATCCATTGAAGAGCACCTTGCAAATTGACTTGGTGAAGCGGCTCCCTCTAGTGACAACATTACCATATTACAGTACCTTTTGGTATGGAACTCACACTTTGCTGCTGACCAGGGGATAACTGAGGACCAGTGTATTTAATTTAACATACAGTACACTGAACATGACAGGAGCAGGCACCTTTTAATGTAGTTGGCTCTTGCAATCTGCATGAATTTAGCATCTGATTCACTAAGGAAGCAGTTTGGGGCCAACTTCTAGTCACACTCTATGTGGAAAGCAGAGTATAACAGCTTAACCCATTACAAAGCATCTGTGTCATTTTAGATTTGAGCTAAAGAGCTTTTTATATATATATATATATATATATATATAATTGGGCTACTCAATAATAGAAGATATACAAGCTCATAGCGTGTCACTTCATGAGCTTGTAGATCTGCTATTTTTGCAAATAGTTTGTTTAAAAGCCACCCTTTTTAACTAAAATCTTTGCTCCTGGGTGTTCCCTGAAAAAAAAAACTTGTAAGAGCCAAATACTTATAATTTTGGGGGTCCTTGAAATGAAAGAGTTTGAGCACCACTGATATATTGACAACTTAAGATTTTTAGAAAACTGTTAGGATTTAGAAGACATTTGTGTACTACACTGACGAGAGTCCCAGAGAGGTCTGTACTTGGTTCGCTCCTTTTTGCCTCTACGCCAAATCTCTTCACCAAAAATAGCTGATCTAGAAGCCCACAATGCCTCGCGTTGAAGCACATCATGAGTTGTTGTTGATCTGCTATTTTCTGTGAATATTCGCCTATTTTTGAGCAGTGCTCCTGGAAGGAGCTAAGCTCCAACATTTGGCTTTGTCTGTTTGTTCAAAGTTTGTTGTACACCCACTCGCCCAGAGTCACATTGGCCAAGCTTTGCGGGATGCTTATTAAATTAACTCATAAATAGCACCGCTCACTTCACACTCAGTGTGATTTTTGTCAAATGTTCGTCTATTGGGGCATGAGCTAGGGCTCATATGGTTGAAATGTGCAGTAGAATGTGGAATCTGTGTAATGTGGAGCCCTCAACCCTCTAGGAATGGAAATGAAAGCTAATGTGAACATTGGTAAATCCTGTGGGATTCATAATCAATCACACTTACAGTATGTCCTCCCATTTTATGTGAAATACTCCCGTAAAAAAGTAATTATGCATAAAGAAGAGAAGTGCACTTTGCGATAACAGGGAAGGTGTACTTCTGATTCTAGCAATTCCATGCTGATTGATAAATAACATGCATCTTCTACGGGCAAAGGTCTGAGTAAACGTGGCCCTCAGGAGGGAACAGCAATAATGTATGTTTGAATGTATCTCCCGTCTCTTTGTCTTCAGGACATCAACGTGTGCATTCTAGAGAACTACCCTGAGTGCTCCAATCCCAGAGTGTTCTACATCATCCCTTATTTCTGTGGACAGCATCCCCAATGCAGGTAAGTGGAGACATGTGAATGAATGGGCCACTGTGACCCCAGTCAGGAGGACATTATGACTCTACCAACGTAGTTGTTTGTTGCATGACATATTGACATGTGTCTGTCATTTAATGTTTCAATGAAATGAGTGCACAGGACCCCAATGGAAACAAGCTATAGTGCTTTCTTGGGTTTAGATCTTCTAAGCAGACCTTGTATCAAACTGTACATTCCTCTGCGAAAAATCTTTTTTTAATGATGAAGATTTGTGCAAGTCTTTTAATAATTTAGCCCCGATTCTATTCTGTCTTCTTAAATCCTTCTTCTAAATCAGTGGTTCTCAATCTTTGCCATGTCAAGGACCCCCAAAAATTACATGTATTTGGCTGCGGACCCCCATCTCAAAATGTGTTGTTCCAGGGACCCCAAGACGTTTTGAGTTACAGATGTTTTGCTTTGAAAGATATATATTCAAAGATTTGCACAAACGTTAAAAAATACAGAGCGCCGCTATTTTTCAATAGTTACACAGTATTGCGTATCATTATTTTATGCTTTAACTATTGAAAAATAGCATATATACAAGCTCGGTGCCGCGCTGCGAGCTTGTAGATCTGCTATTTTTGAAAAATCATGAAAATTTGAATTTTGACCCGATTCTATAAGTGTCTTTTGAATCCTTCTAAGGTTTTTGAAACCCCTATGTTTCTATGTCAGCAATCTGGCCAGCCATCGTCAAAGAAAAGGTCCTTTTCACTTAAATGGAGCTCAGTTAGTCTGTTCTTGAGAGACTACTATGTCAGTGGTTCTCAAATGTTTTCATGTGAAGGACCCCCAAACTGATACTTTTTTGGCCACGGACCCCCATCTCAAAATATCTAGTTCCAGGGAGCCCCCAGAAGCAAAATTTGAGTTACAAACGTTCGCTTTAAAAATACATATAGTCAAAGATTTGCACACATTTTCACAACTTTTTCAAAAATAGCAGATCTACAAGCTTGCAGCGCTGCACTCGGTGCCGCGCTGTGAGCTTGTATATCTGCTATTTTTCACTGGTTAAAGCATTCAATAATTCTAGGTCTTAATCTCTCTCTCTCCCCCATCAGGGAACCAGGGGTGTGGGCTCTGGAGAGGGCTAAGCAGAACGTCCTGGAGAACTACCTCCTGGTGGGGGTCCTGGAGGAGCTGGAGGATGTGCTGCTGCTGCTGGAGAGGCTCCTGCCTCACTACTTCACCGGCGTGCTCAACATCTACAAGAGCCCCGGTAAGCAGCATAGCAACCAGGGGGGGGGGGGGGGGGGGACACGGCAGCTCACTCGCTAACCCTCGCTCTGCGGTGTCTCGCGTTGCTCAAGGTCGCCTGTGACGGCGCGCCTCTGTCACCTCCATCCGAAAACAAGTGCTCTTTTATCTTAACCCAGTCCAGACAGTGTTTTTATACGTGCCTTTTGCATATTGCCCTTCGTTTTCCTCACTGATTGTCCAACAGTTACTGAATATATATACAGGCATGCAAACTTGTAGCTTTTCGGCAAAAATCGCCGCTTTAAATCCAAATTGATCATTTGTGTGATTCGTTCAGATCTGGTGTAAAATATTTAGGGGGGTGTCGTGTCATACGTCATCTAGGCTGAGTTGAGCAGCCTAGATGACGTAGTTGGCTCCGTCCGTTTTGTCAGTGGATGGGGAATATGGTTGTTTTATTTTTGAACAAATCAAGCGCTCGCTTTCTCTTGCCTGTGGTGTCAACACCCTTGCGTGTGGTGTAGTTGTGGATTGGACTTTTTGATTCGCTTGCATCGCGATGCGGTCGCTATTCTGCATCGATGCGGTGACGTGACATTATATTATATCGATTATAGCCTACATTTGTTGATTTTCCTCAACGGTGATGCGATAGCTTAGCTACACGCTAACGCTATTGGGAAATCAACGCTATCATGCCGTTCCATCTGCCTCTTATTAGACAGACCCGAGATTTCTCGCATTTAGTGTAAGAAGAGGCAGAGAGAGAGAAAAAAAGAATGATGCAGAGAGTCATCTCAAGCGGAGAATACAATAATCATCTGTGATTTTTTTTTTTTTTTTTTTTTTAACTTTGTTTTTATTTAAGACTGCACATCAACAATAATTATAGATCAATCATGCAAAATAATATAAAATAAAATAAAAACAAATACAAAAGCAAACAAGGGGTTACTGGGGTTCACATTTACATTGTCAAAGTTGCAATTCTCCTCTTTTGAATTTATACATCAACCATTTATCCCATCTTTTGTTAAACAGATCTTCTTTTATCCTCAGTTTGTGTGTTAACTGTTCCATGTCCTGAATATTGTCCATTATCGTCCTCCATTGTTCATAGTCCGGGGCTTCAGTGTTAAGCCAGTTCCTGGTAATTGCCTTTTTCGCAGCAACTAGAAGGATTTTGGTTAGGTAATGATCCTCTGTGAGTACAGATTCCTCCATGTGACCCATATAGAGTACCAAACATGAATTAGGTATGTTATAACCCAAAACCTCACATACAGTTGAGTGTACGACTTCCCAGAAGGGCTGAATATTTTTACAGGACCAAAATATATGGGAGTGATTCGAATCGTTTTGATCACATTTCCTCCAACAGATCTGCTGAGCTTTCATTTGTTTACTTTTAATTTGGGGTGTGATAAAATACCGAATTAAATTTTTCCAAGCGAATTCTCTCCATCCTAATGATTGAGTTGTTGTTTGTTGTGTTCGCCACATATCATTCCAAACCTCCTCTGAGATGTCCTCACCCAACTCTTTTACAACACTGTTTCCCAAGCACTGGGTTGGGGCCCATTTGTGGGTCGCTAACACATTTTTATGGGTCCCTTAGAAAAATAAATAAATACGAAACGGGCGGCAGTGTGCAAACGTGATTGACATAACACAAGTTAATTTTCTTTGTTGCGCGCTCCGAAATTCACACCGATATTCGGCCTGAAAAATGCAGCAAAGACCTTTATAGTTTTGTATAATTTAAAAACATTTTCAAAAAGCATTCCCCCCCAAAAAGCAAAACATTTCATGATTAAAATAAATAAATAAATACATTATTTTTCAAATTTTTATAATAAATGATCTTAGAAAACACATAGGTCTATTTAAGAAGTAGTGAAAATATATATATTATATATATATATATTTTTTTTCTTAAACTAAACTTTCTCACAAAAAATAAAAACAAATAAAAACCAGCAAACCTGTTCTAACAATGAATTAAAACTAACTGAATTAGAAGTGGGGGGAAAAGTCAAAGCTAACTATAATGAAAAACCCATAACTATTAATTATAACCTTGGAGTAGTAGGCGCGTTAATCGCGCCCCCACCCCGTTCATTTCCATCATTTAAATTTCCGCCTTTTGGTCTTCTCTCTTCCCCCACAGACTACAGGAAGATGGGGAACATGACGGGAACGGTGCGCAAGCACACGCCCACCCTGGAGGCGCTGCAGGTGCTCTACCACCGCATGCGCTACGAGTACGACTTCTACAACTTCATCCGCGACCAGTTCCACCTCACCAAGAAGAAGATCGGCCTCCGGTCCGTGTCGCGCCCGCCCGCCCACTCGCAGTCCTTCCTGCGCGAGCTGGCGCTCCGGACCCCCGAGCCCCTGGACGAGGACGAGGAGCTGGACATGGACCTGGAGGACGCCAACAGCTGGCTGGTCCATCCCTGAGGAGGGGGGTTTTCTAGCTTCGTCCCACCTCGAACCCTGGCACGATCCCTAGTCTGGGAGGAGGGGCGGGGGAAATACGTTATCCGGCGATAGTCGATCTGGATCGGCTATTTTCGGCGAAGAGATTTGGTGTGGCCGTGAAAACAAAAGAGTGGAACCAGATACAGACCCCCCCGTCAACTAAGTGTAGAGGGTTTAAAGGAGTAGTTCACCCCCAAAATGACGTTTTTTCTATTGATTACTCATGCCATGGAAACTTGAGTTCAATAATATCTTTTTGTATTTTTTTGCATTCCTAAGACAAAAAAATGTATTATAGTAAATTTACTCCCATTGATTCCAGATGGGTCCCCATCCGGGAATCAATGGGGGGGAAATGTTGTAATGAAATTGTCTTATGAATGTGACTAAAGCAACAAAAAAAAACATTGTGGAACTCAAGTCTCCATGGCATGAGTAATCAACAGAAAAGAAAGTCATTTTGGGGGTGAACTACTCCTTCAAGTGGATGAACCGCGGACACGGCCAACAGCGGGTCGGCTAGGATTGGGCTGGAGGAAGCCTGAAGGCGACGGAGGGGGACTTGCCCCGTCCGTCCGTCTGCATTCCCAAGGAGGTTTTGGGCGGTGTTTTGGGGGTGTGTGTGAATCCTGCTGCTCGTGTTTTTTACGGGCTCCGTTCCCCCCTGTCCCACCATGGACTGCGCTGCTGCTTAGCGCTGTGGGATTTGGGGGGGTTAACGGATGTACAAACTGTTCTATTTAAAAAAAAACTGACCATGGATAACATAAGAAAAACATATTTTATCTCTAAAAACTCTTGTTTGGTCGCCTCCGGTTTTATTTTTTGCTTCCCGAGCTTGTTTTAATTTTGTTTCTGTTTTTATTTTTTTGCATTTGTGGAATTTAAGATGCCCACGTTGCTGTTAATCTCCAGGAGAGATTAGTGAATGCATGACGTGGACTTGGTGATCTGTTGGGAATCGACACTGCCAGTAATGTTGAGGACATTTTAGCAGGAGACTAGAATCTGTGATGCTATCCAACGTGGGTACGATGAGTGTGAATGTCCAACAACCTGGAAAACTCATAGGGAAAGAGAGGGAAGCCATGACATGACCCTCTTGGAATATTTTAATGATTTAGATACTACCATATTAACTCATTTGCTGCGATTTTAAACATAGCTGAACTCTGCAACTGCCAAATTGTCCTTACCTTTTAACGTGGGCACGTGCGCGCATGGCGCACGATCTGTGCGTGTATCATGTAGGTGGCGTGTAGACCCGACCACAGCTTTCGAATAAAACAATCCCATTGGAAAAAGACATATCAGTTGTCAGGCTGTATCTCTCACTGTTAACATAAAAACGAATGTAAAAGGCCGAGCTGTGCGCTATGGTCCTGGGAGGGCACGTTCGCGCACATAGCAGACGATATGTGCGCAGATCATATGCCAGGTGGGTAAAAGACAGTTTCCAAATAAAAAATCGAACCTCGGTTCGAAGTGGAGCGGTGAATTTGAGCAGCTGTACCCTATGTGAGTGAGTGAGTGAGTGTAAACTGTGCCTGTGAGTGAGTGGTGAGTGTGCCTGGCCTGCACAAAACAGCGCCCCTCCTTTAACTAGTGTGTTGTGTGTGGCCACTCAAGGTATTGCCAGGCTACGGACGGACACGGCCAGCCAGCCAGCCAGCCAGCCAGCCAGCCACCCACCCACATACCCACGGACATACCTGTCTATTGGGAGCGCTTTCACCGCTCCAAAAAAGAAATAGCATGGAAAAAAGACCATTCTATGGCCGTGCAGCTCCTTCCTTTGTTTACATGCAAACCTATGGATGCGGAGCTATGACGCGGCCTCAGACCAGATACGGAAACCTAGATCCGGTCAAAACAGGAAATGCGGCCGGAGACAGTTAGGAGGCGGGCCTAAAGAGTCAGAATCGGCGATAAACAGCGATCATACTTTTAATTGTTTTGTAATGATTAAAGCTAATTAAATCTTCGGGTTGCTCGGGCATGGCAGGGCGGTACAGCGGGAAATCTTCGGTTTCGTCGGGGATCGCGGCAAATGAGTTAAATAGTTCTCTCTCTCTCTCTCTCTCTCTCTCTCTCTCTCTCTCTTTGTAAAGGTGTGCGTTAAGGATCCTGTTTGAGTGTTATGAAAAGTGCCAAAACCTCTTTTTTTTTTGTATTTTCTCAACCAGAACTATTTTAAGTGCCAAACCTACCGATGAAAGTCAGAAAAAATGTGCGTAATGAAAATCACTCCATATTGCTGGAGGACTTGTAACATAGTGAAGTCTGTGTATGAAATACGAATTGTGTACGAGAGGCAAACAGTCGGCGCTCACTTATGAATTCAAAGAATTCCAACTGGGTGTGATTGCGTTTGACGTGGAAGCATCACGGGATGGGCACAAACAGAGAGCCAACGTCATCCATATACGTCTACGGCGGCGCCATTTTGTTTGTGTGTCAATAGGGCTGTTATGACATTTTTTTTTTTTTTTTCTTTTTTACGATTATGACATTTTACATGACGATTAATTTGCCCTATTCACGGCCCGCCCACTCAGCTAATTTCTCAGCAACTTCCTGGTGCTGACGTCACTTTAGAAGGGGAAACTATAACAGAAATAGCTGGTCTTAAAGCCAACAAATCATTATTTCGAACGGTAAAGTAAATTATAATGCTTTGTGCCTTTTACTATCTTGTGTTCTTGATCATGCTAGCCGTATTTTATACTTTACTATTCGGAAATTGCATTAAATGTGCGATTTCTGTGTTAAGTCTATGGGCTTTTAGTAGGGTTTCCCCTTCAAAGCGTGACTTCAGCACCAGGGGGATGCTGAGTGCGCGGGCCGTGAATAGCGATTAACGATTTAATTGTGTTTTTGTCGTTGACAATTACATTTCTGTTTGGCTTGTACTGTAGGTGTTGAAGTTGCACATGGCAGATATGACACATAACGAAAACACACAAAGAAATTACTGACATATTTGACAACTTTCTACTTAAAAAATAACATTGATAGTGGAAATAGCCGATCTACAATCTCACAACGCGTCGCGATGCGACGCGTTGTGAGATTGTAGATCGGCTATTTCCACTATTTCTGAAAATGTATGTAAATGAATGAACATTATTCAACATTCACGATTATGACGATTGTCAAATATTTGCGATTAGACTATTATGTAATAATTGTGACAGCCCTGTGTGCCATACGGACCCGAGCCTGCATTTGTTGGGGATGTGGGCTCCCGTATTAACAGAGTTTTTAAGTGGTTGATCATACCGTCAAGAAACATGCAAAGAATGGTTGTATATTATTACATTTGACTCTTGACACAGTATTGGCCATTACACACAACTAGGGGGGTAACGGTACATTTAATAGCGATACAATACGCATCACGATACATGGTTGACGATACGATACACGGACGATAGTGGTTAATTCATGGCGATACGATTCGATTCAATGATTTAAAATCGATATAGTAACTATTTAGCAAAGAAATTAAATCTCAGTGAAACGTGTCAACAGTGCAGGTTTTTTTAAGGGAAAAATCGATTATTGTTAACTAAAACACTGATTCTCTAGCAAATATATGAACAGTATATTTAAACACATGGACAAACTCGCACCTTGACATGAACACAGAGATTACACATATTTATTAATAGACCAAGAGTAGCTTTATGGAATGGAAAAGTAATTAGACCCCTCTTTTTCATTTTCCCTCTTAAAATTGCCAAATACGAGGCACACAATGCAAAACGATTCGATACCGATTAACTGCATTGTAATACGATACGATACAAAGACAGATGGTACGATATTTATCTTTTGCATATCAATATTACTACATTGATTAATTAAAATAGATTTTTCGATTCAGTTACTATATTGTTACACCCCTACACACAACCCACACATTCAGTCTGGCTCTGCGTCACACAGGTGGACAATGGAAGATGGTTCTCTGTTTGTTTCTGCCCTGTGGGCAAAGCAGAGGATGGAAACACAAAAAGCTTTTGAGCATCATGCCAAATGAAATGCCTGTCAAGTTGCCAAACTGTGGCGTTTTACAAACCTGACCGGATGGACTGCACTTGATCTAAATCGGCTGTTTCAAACAACCTACAGCGACGTTCATTGAACTGGTGTGTTTGCAATGCTGGAATGTCAAAAATATCCAGCTTTTTTATTTTCAAATTAAAATTGGTCAATGTCACTAAGACACTCTTTGTGTTCTAATACTTTAGTGCAGGGTTCCCCAATTAGTTTTCGCCAAGGGCCGAATTATGTCTAGGGTACCAAGCCGAGGGCCACAACATTGCGGGTGGCGACGGTGGCGTTCCCACTACTCCAGCGACAGTTTTCGTCGTTGTCGGGTGAAAATCTTGTAGGTCCAAAACAGGTTCGTTTTGAATTCATCATTTTAAAAATGATTTAAACTAAACAGATCTACAAGCACACAACGCCTCGCACCGCGAGGCGTTGTGTGCTTGTAGATCGGCTGTTTTCACTACTTTTGTGCGACAGCCTTGTATGATTTGCGAAAGAATGTAGAATTTGGAGATACGAGATTTCCACCCGACAAGGAAGATATACTAGTGTTGTTGCTGCTCTTATACCACCATTATTACTGGGGTTGGTGGGGGCCAGACAGTAGCCCCCCGCGGGCCGCAAATGGCCCGCGGGCCGCCTATTGGGGAACCCTGCTTTAGTGTTTTCCAGGTACTGCTTCAATTCTGTAATTCTCCACTTTGACCTTTTAGCCTGAACCAGTGAATAGCTTATTTATTCACTGCTTGTCTTCCATCACATCCAGAGAGATAAGCTAATAAACAAACGCATCTTCCATATATCTCATCTCAGTTATATCAACCTATTCATAGTCCTGTCATGTTTTCAGTAGGCCTATGTTCGTTTTCTTTTTCTCTTTTTTCCCCCCCTATTTTAATTTATTGTTTTGTATTCATTTGCATTCCAGATAAAATTCTCAGGAACAACAGCAACAACAAACAGTTGTATTACCTTACCTGCTTGTATCTTCGGGTTATTTTAGCTATGAAGCCACACGGGATTTGGAGATTCAAATATAAATATATCAACAGCTGAAAGCTTTGCTGGTTAACGACTAACACAGTAAACATTTCAAAATAAATGTCCTCTAACCCTTGCATTCCTCTCTCTGTTTTATTCAAAGATGGCTTGTTTTGATCTGAAGGTGAACAAATATCTCATTTGGGATCAATATCCTGTAAGTAGGAAGAAATGTCTGTACTTGTCCTTTAAAGAGGTGGTGCCATAGTTTGGTACTTTTTCTGTTTTGTATGTGTCTATGGAGTTAACATTACCCTAATAGACCCCCAGGTGTGGTTATAATATGCAAATATGTCTTCCCTGCGTATTTTTGGTTTCTTCATTTTCTTCATTTGTCAGCCTCGACAGTTTATATACAAGAATACAGCGACCCAAACAGTTACAGACCTATCTGACACAATGACAACAATCTGTACACAATAGACAACAGTATGCACACACATCACATCTTATGCAACCAAATTACGCACGGTGACGGCGCAGCCGCGCGCGCGCGCACACACACACACACACACACACACACACACACACACACACACACACACACACACACACACACAATTATTCTGTTGATACAGGCTTTCAGCTCCACTTCCAGAATCAGAAAGTATCCGTGATGATGATAATGTCATTGTATAGTTTCCTCGCTGGCGTAATTGTCCAATGTCGACGTCATGATTAATGCCTTTGTTTGCTTGTGCATCGCTGCCTGTCTCATTTGAAAGTGTCTGCGGTATATTTTAGTTTTTTTATATATATATATTTTACAAATTTAAGGTTTTGAAAGTGCGCGGTCCACTGCAGCCATCATCACTACACTTCTCACTAAAAGTAAACAAAACAACATTGTCTGTCTGTGAATGCTCTTCCTGTTGTCCTTCACAATAAAGTGTCCCCCTTTACTTCTTCCCAATGCGTGACATTTTACTCAGAAAAATAACAGGAAATAGGTGTAACAGAGGCAGCGCGATGACGGTCAGGCAGATTGACGTTCATTTGGACTGAGACTGACTGTCAGTCGGAGGCTGACGGCCGGGCCCCCGCGGTTCATATATTATATAATTTGCAAAATACCCAGCGTAGCATTTGGGAAGGCACAGCCTACCCTGGCCATTTAACCCATTGCCCATGACTTCCCTGTGGAAATAAGCCAAAAACATTACTGGGATCTCCTTTTAGTTGAGCTTGTACCAAATCATGTTTATTACGTATCTATCTATCTTCCTATCAATTCGTCACATGCATTCACATTGCACTGAACGCACGCACGCCCAGGTCAGCTCAGCAGCTGGCTTTTTTTTTCCTCTCAGAGCTCCATGCAGACCACCGAGTCCTTGGACGGCACCAAAGCCGGACAGCGAGCTCAGGCTGCGGCCGCACAGCGGCCGCTGCCCCCCTCAACCCACTGGAGGTAGGTAGAGGCTGGTGAAATAAAACCAATCAGTAGGTCCCCATCAACAGATGTCGCTGTAGCCAAGGAATTCTCCCCCAGTGAGTATCACCTGACACACCAGGAAGTGCAGTGCACCTAGCCTGATACAAAGAAAGTATCAGCAAGAAGGGACACCGACGTGTTTTTGGCGTCCACTGCGCCACACTCGGTGGCAAAACTACCACCGGAAGTTTGGTGAATAACATTGCGTGTATGAGCTTCGGCTGGGACAGCTCATGAACAAAAAATAATTCTGAACGATAGAGACCTTTATAAAACACTCAGCTCAGGAATATAAAAGACAACATGTCACACATTGTTTTGTGCTGTGTTGCTTTTCGGTGAGTACACTGTATAACATTATAGAGGCATCTAAAGAGCACAATTTACGTTTCTGAGCTAGATAGTATCGCGAGATTCTCCACCATTCCCTGTCTGGAATCCAAATCTCGCGATAGCTCCGAGACAGAAACGGCCGCCGCTGCTGTTTAGCTGCCTCAATAACATTATGTACCGTGCACATCGAAAAGCAAGTGATTGTAAAAATACCTGTGATATGTCTTCTTTCTATTCCTGGAGCGATTATACAACAAAGGTCTCAATCGTTTAGAATTATTTTTTGTTCATGAGCTGTCCCAGCTGAAGCTCATAGATGCAATGTTATTCATCGAGCTTCCGTTGCAACTTCCGCCACCCAAAGTGTCATGGCGACGATGGCGTATGGCCCATAGAGCTATGGGCTGGACCGACAGGAGAGAGTGTTTTTTACTGGTGATTCAGTCAGAGTGTATGAAAGGGTGCGCTCGTTTTATTGTCCACGACATTGCAAGCGGCGCGAAGGCCAGCGGACCTTGGTCCTGCTCTTCGCCCCCGAGCGCCGCAGGCGCGAGTGGCCACGGTTACGAAGCCGTGGTGAATGCAATCGTTATATTTATGCCCAGGCCGTAAGGCCTAGGCAAGCCCACGATAAACGCCCGCGCAGTCCGGTGCGCATTTCCGAACGCACCCTTTCCCCACACTCGGACTGAAACACCAGTAAAAAACACCATCCCGGACCGACGCGTGATATTGAAACGTAACGGCATTGCCGCATAGAGCGCTCGTTTTCACAGTTATTGTACACGACACTGCAAGCGGCGCGAAGGCCAGCGGACCTTGGTCCTGCTCTTCGCCCCCGAGCGCCGCAGGCGCGAGTGGCCGCGAAGAGCGGGCCAGGGCCGGCCGCGCGAGTTACGAAGCCGTGGTGAATGCAATCGTTCTATTTATGCCCAGGCCGTAAGGCCTGGGCAAGCGCACGATAAACGCAATGATAATTGGGGTTTGGTGCACCTCGCGCGGTCCAAGAGACCACAACGGAGCGCTCCCTACGTCCGGTTCAGCCAATCACAAGCTTCAAAAATGAGTCCGGGGCGTGGCTTGCGGCAATGCCGTTACGTTTCAATATCACGCCGGACCGACAGGCAGCAACATAACACTTTACGGCAGTTACTGCCGTAAAACGTATCGCTACTGGTTACCATAGTGACGTGCACTCTTAGTGGGAATTGGACTGGGAATACATTTTACATCACTGTTGTAAACGTTTGTTGCCGGCGTATATTAATTAAATTATGTACTGGCAAGTGCATGCATGATTGTATTCACGATCACTCCTTTACTGTATTAATATAAACAGACAGTATGTCAGGATTGATACATTACTTAGTCATTGACACAGCATCATTTTCAATAGCAGTTTTAGTTAAGATATAATTTAATCCACCGTGTCATGGCGCGTCTAGATATAGATCTTCTCTTTTGAAAAGACGCACTATATAAGCACGAGCGCAACAGATACAAAAACAATTTAATAATCCTCTAGCAGTGTAACAGTAGGGCTTACAGGGCATGGTGGCGTAACCTCACGTTAATGCTTTAAACAATAAGTACGAGGGGTTAATGAGCTCAGCTATTAGACTATAGCTGCCTGCAGCTGGTGGAACAAGACGAGAGGAGGATGCGCTCGGAGAGAAACCCGACATTAGATAAGCAGGTTCTCACAGATAATCCTATCATTTTATCAAATTATTAAACAAATGCCAAGTTAGCTGAAGTAAAATAGCTGATGATGAGCTAAACATGTGTGTTTTATTTCGCCGTTTTAATATTTAAATCTTAAATGAAAGGTCCATGCAGACGGCTGTGTCTGCCACGCTTTGCGAGACAGACTGCGTTTTTCCCAACGGGCCGCTCTGCGCGGTCCAAGTGAACACAGCGAAGCGCTCCTGGCCCCCACCGTTGCGCTTAAGTACGTTGGGAAAAACAACCCGGTCGCCCCTGTGTCCTTGCGCAGCGCTCAGCCGTACAGCGGCGCTCAGCCGCGCACCAGAGAAGAAAGAAAGAAGAAAGGAGAAGGAAAGGACAATATTTGTCGGGCTTGTCATGCATTATAGTGCTTAAAATATTTTAAGACTCGTGAAATTCACGAGTCTTATGATCACGAGTCGAGTGGAGTCTCGAGTCTTTGAGGGGCGAGTCCGAGTCGAGTCTGGAGTCGCCAAAAGTGCTATTCGAGTCAACTCGAGTGACGAGTCTTTAACTCGAGTCCCCATCTCTGCCACTTGCAAATGAATTCCGTCCTGCGCGACCTCGCCCTTTAGCTTTAGGTCGGTCTCTCTCTCTCTCTCTCTCTCTCTCTCTCTCTCTCTCTCTCTCTCTCTCTTTCTCTCTCTCTCTCGCTTATGGGTGCCGTAGCCAGGTGCGTCAATTGGGTATGGCAGGGGTATGCAGCTGCCATACCCTGGATCCAGGGGGGAAAATAAAAGTTACTTACAAAAAATATAAATCCATGAATGTCTCTTTGTCTAATGTCTATCTGTGCTGGTTATTATGTTGTTAAATTACAGTAAAATAACTACAAATGCAAAATTTAACAAAATGGTCACTTTAACAATTATTGTATTCTCCCCATCTTGACAGAATGGTATATTCCCAGGTTCAGCAAGTCAGCTGCACAGGTGCAATTCATTATTGTTAATTGTGACACGTTTACTAACATGTTCCAAGTAGTAACGGCTGCAGCCTGCGGGAAGGCGTCTGCGAGACCTGGGTCTGCAAACAGGTCTGCAGACCCAGGTCAACCTCTCTACTGCTCCCAGTGGCAACCTTCGGAAATGCCAGTCAGTAGGGTCTGCAGACGGGCGGGGATATCTGGTGTCCTCTCTATTCTTATTATAACTCTATGCTGCAGACAGGTCTGCACAGTGTATTGATTGATTGAATGAAGAATTAAGTACAGTTTCATTACAGCACAAATCACTCCACTCCTCTCCTCTCCTCCTCTCCCCCCCTCATCCTCTCCTCTCCTCTCCTCTCCTCTCCTCTCCTCTCCTCTCCTGCGATCGGGGGATAGTCACAGGGGAGATAAATCAATCGCTCCTGTGATTCGCTAAACGTTTACGGTGAAGTGGTCTGCGTATCATGCGTATTGTAGCTCCTCCCTGACCACTACCGATTGGTCTGGGGTATTATAAGTCATATCTAGCTTGGTGCCTCCCACAATGACCCTCTGTGGCCACAGGGCAGACTTATTACACTATTACTACTACTATTGCCCTACTATTACTACCAGTAAGACTCCCTAATAGGCCAAAAGTTTGTTTTACCAATTATCAAGACATACGGGCAGTTGACAGTTTGCCATGGTTACTCATTGAAGTTGAATCTCCCACGCATCACACTAAGTCTGACCTCACCAGCCCATATTTGGGCATGAGCAACTTATGTATCCATATATGGAGATATGATGACATCACACAGTCCTCAGCCGATGATGTGGCGTGATGTCATACAATACACAAACGAGCCCTAACGTATAAAGGGGCAATTCTTGCCAGGAAAGAAGCATTTCTTCGACTCAGACCTTATCGCCAGGGTTGGCTTATAGCAGCTGTCGGTAGATAATGCCGGTCTTATATAAGGGTCATTTGTGTACGGTGTGATTTGCCATGGTTACTCATTGAAGTTGAATCTCCATATATGGAGATAACCTACGCATCACACTAAGTCTGACCTCACCAGCCCATGAGCAACGTATGTCTCCATATATGGAGATATGATGACATCACACAGTCCTCAGCCGATGATGTGGCGTGATGTCATACAATACACAAACAAGCCCAGATATGAGCAGGGCAAAGGTGTGACGTGTGACGTGACGGACGGCCGGTGGAGGTTTTGATACTAAACTGCGACCTTACGGTCGCAACAATGTGTCACAGTAAGATGCGTTCTGAGCTTTTAGATCACTTGTCTGATGTAATAGATGGATAAAGAAAATTACCAAGTGTAGGCTCCTTGGGGACCCTGTCAGCTGGTCCTTGGTGAGAATGAATGAGGTCCACACACTTGAACCCTAGCATCCCTGTTATATGGGGATTCTGCTGAACATAGAGTGTAAATGTGAGCCATCATCTCTCAAAAGTAGTTTTGCAAGAATGGAGTTTCCCCCAAATGCCTTTTGTTTACATATCACTTCTATCTTGTATTTAGGAATCTGATAAAATGCTTGTAGTACTGTATGCCAACATTATGCATTGACATGTTTTGGACTGTTTAGGCACCTGTACTTACATGCAAATAAGCTAGCACTTCTGTCTGCTTTTCAGAACAAAAAAAAAATACATTGTCAAGTCAAGTCAAGTCAAGTCAAGTTTATTTATATAGCACATTTTAAAACAACAACAGTTGAGCCAAAGTGCTTTCCAGAGGCAAAAGAACAACAGTTTACAAAGCAAATTTACATGTGAAACCAAAAAAACAACATCAATAAAAACAGGAAAAACAGTTCACGCAACACCAAAACATAAAATCATACTATATTAAAAGCAAGGGTAAAAAGGTGGGTCTTCAGATTTGCTTTAAAATGTTCAATGGAGGGGCTAATTTTTAAGTGTAGTGGGAGATTGTTCCAGAGTATTGGTGCGGCTACGGAGAAGGCCCGATCACCTTTCGTTACCAAATTTGACGGGGGGACTTGGAGGAGTTTCTGGGTGGATGACCTAAGTAACCTAGAAGCAGGGGGATAGTGTATTATGTCAGAGAGGTAGGAGGGGGCCAGTCCGTTTAGAGCTTTAAAAACAAACAACAGAACTTTAAAATCTATTCTAAACTTTACAGGCAACCAGTGTAGTTGAATTAGTGCAGGGGTGATGTGTTCCCGTTTTCTGGTTCCGGTGATCATTGTTGCAATGATATTCCACAACTCACTGTTATCATATTTATTATAGCATTTTCTTAGTACAAAACAAAATATGTTTCTGTGAATTCTGTCTCTCTTTACTTATTCCACATTGTGTACATTTCGTTTTCAATATATGCTGTGCAGCATATAGCAACAGTACCTAACACCTACAAAGGGTAGCCAAATGATGTCTGTCTGTCTGTCTGTCTGTCTGTCTGTCTGTCTGTCTGTCTGTCTGTCTGTCTGTCTGTCTGTCTGTTTGTATGTCACATAAACATAAAAGGGTTAGTATTAATTTGGGGTCCTTGACACACAAAGGTTAGAGAACCATTAGCACACATATGTATTTATTGAGAACAATAGGCCTACACATAAATATATCTCCTATCATGTAGCCTACACAAGAGCATAGGAGCTCTTGAGACAGACACTTAAAACCTGGATGAAAATAGCCGATCTACAAGCTTGTAGTAGTTTTGGAATCTAGATCTACAAGCTCACAACACGTTCCATTGGTATGCACCAGTATCACACCAGTCCTATGTCACCTTCACTGGCTCCCAGTCAAACAAATAACAGCTTTTGTTGTTTTTTTAAGTACTCAAAGACAAACAAAATAGAGATATAATGGTATACACAGTGGGGGGAGGGGGTTTAACCCATTTAGACTGGGAACACATTATTTTGTCCTTTAACTATTGAAAAAAACAGCAGATATACAAGCTCACAGTGCGGCGCCGAGTGCGGATGCTGATGGTCCTACCGTATATTGCAAATAGGCAAATAATGCCCTGCTACTTCACAAAGTAGTGAAAATATAAAATCTGCAAGCACACGTGTCACATAGCACTTTTAGATCACCTATTGTAATTAAAGGTAAAAACAAACAAGGAAGCCCTGTAGCCCTCCTAAATGACAAGCCTTCTCCTTGGCAGGGGGCCGCTGGCTCACCTCACCCTCCCTGAACCCTCTAGTACAGTGGTTCTCAACCTGTGGGTCAGGCCTGGGGACACACCAAATTATTTTGGGGGGTCCCAAAATAAGAAGTTGTTAAAATAGCTGATCTACATACTCACAACGCCTCGCAATGTAGATCTGATATTTTCACAATTGAACAAAATGTAATGCCTCAACTATTGTGCTTGTCAGGGTTGGGGGGTCCACATTTAAAATATGATTATTTTGGGGGTCGCGGCCTGAAAAGGTTGAGAACCACTGCTCTAGTAGTGAGGTGAGGATGGTGGAGGACCATCTTAAGTTGTCTTGTTGTCTAGTTTCACACCTCGGAGGATGGTGGAGGATATTTTTTACATACTGCATAATGTGTGAAATAATTTAACCACAGTATGGTTGCAGAGTAAAGTACTGTATGATGGACTGTCATGAAATATAGAATTGTGAATTTGACAACAGAGACATTTAGGTGACATTTAGCATTTAGAGCCGTGAGGAGTTGAACCCCAATAACAAGTTAGTGAGGTGTAGCACCCCAAAAACAAGTCGTTTCCGAAACCGGCCCTTTGGTATTGCCTGTCACCATATTAGAAAACATGTGAATATCTATCAGCCCAAAGCCCATTAAAGTGTATGTGCTAATTTGTAAACACAGGGCTTGGTGGAATTTTGGTTCATATTCCATATTGATAAACAGTTTTCCCCAACCATAATAAAGTACTCCACACACAAGAAATGATGAATGTCCACACCAGGGAATATGCGTTTTTGTGTTGAAGTTTAGTCAGAGTTCAAATTACTGTACAGCAGTACAGTAGAGCAAAATCACCCATCTTTGCTTCTCTCTGAGTGACAAGCATAATGATTTCACAGATATATGGATTTACAGAATACATTAGTCACATTCTGATTGGACAAAGTTAAACATGACAAGTACAGTAGAGCAATGGATATCAGATGTTTTCGTGTTACAGGCACCAGTCGTAAGGGCAGATAGTATGTTTGGCGTTTTGTTATCCTGTGTCCTGTACATAATGACCTGATTGGCATCTCTCAGTGGTCATTCTCCTGCGTTAGTTAGTTGTTCAAAACATCATGACATTGACACTGAAAATGGTATCTATACCATGTTAAACAACAATAACATATTTTACTATCAATTCCCTCCTGAGATAGCATTTGAAGTGTTAAATGTCAAGGCAGCATAAACAACAAGGGAAGAAGACATGGGTTAAACTTTTTAAAGGTATTTGAAACGGAACATAATAATTGAACAATTTATGTCAAAAACATTTCGATAGTTTTTGAAGAGTAGAGTCAAAAGAACTGTATATTTCCAAAGGTATTTAAATCAGAAAATCATAATTGAACTTTGTTTTTTTTTAAGTAGAGGTAAAAGATTTTTATTGTCTTAATTATTAATTATTAATTATTATATATACCGGTATGTATTTTACAAAGGTTCAATGTGTCCAAGATTGATTTGAAATACTCCATGTCAAGCAAGATAAAAACACATCAACATCACGCTCCCGGGTGGTTATTACCGATTTTAGTCAAAACAAGACGAACTTGACTCTTTACCATAATTTAGGTTAAAGACAAAAGCATTCAAAATGTATTTAGACAGCATCCGAAAATCAGCCGTTTGGCGGTCATAATTCGTACACCTCCGAGGTTACCTTTAGGTAATGAGTGGTCTTAATTGTCACATTATTGGGAGGTGTCAAACCGGAGCCCCCTTAAAGCCAACTGTCTATTCCTCCTTACCACTACTGGCTTTTGTCCGAGTCAAGGTCTGAAAGAAAACACTTTACAGCGGGAAAACGTGTGTGATGCAGTTTCATACTCACGAAATACATATGGACTTTTCAATCATTCTTTTTGACATTTCCACTTTGGACAGACATGTAGTGAAGTATGTGTCTGTCAAATCATTCTCAATTATCATCTCAAAATATCTTTATCTGTAAGACAAGGGAAAATACAGGGACAAATCAATCCATACTGTAAGGCAATAAGGTATTTATATATAGAAATTAAATTGAAATGTTTAGATACATCACCAAAAAGGGGACACAAGTTGTGTCAGTTTGTTCTGTTAGGGGAAACAGATTAACCCTGTTGAGGATTGGAATCAACTTCACAAAATGAAATATATTTAAATGGGATGAAATGAAAACAAAATGAAATATGAAAATATGAAATCAGAAAATGAAATATGAATTCAGAAAATGAAAATATGAAAGAAATAAAATTAAATGAAAAAATATTAATTCTAAATATTAATTCTCCAAACACATTCCCTCCCGTTTGCCACAGCCAAAAATTGGGTGTGACAAAAATTGTAAAATATGGTTAAATGGGAAACAGATTGTCAAGTGTACAGACGTACAGTGATTCTGCTGTCAAAGTTAGAGTGAGCTTCCAAGCCTGTGAGGGGGGAAGTGTATCATAACAAGATAAGGTTTTCCCAAAACAATAGTTAGCGAGGCCTGCTGAAAGCCTCTCTACTGAAAGTGTCCCAGAGAGAGAGACTTTAAAGAAGTGAAATAATAATAATAAAAATACATAACATAATCATAATGTAATTTTTTTTCCATAATGTGTAATCCCGTATAAGCCCAGTAGGGTTGTAATAATTGTGGAATTTGACTGAAAAGGTTTGAATGAGCCCAGCCATATAAATTGTTTTTGTAACGGTTTCAGCCTGCTGAGGGAGTAATCAAAGTACTTTTACTCAAGTAAAGAGGATAAGGGATTACCCAGAATAAACCAAGAAGGATAAATTAGAGGTTGAGTAAAACAGGGCAAGGTTGAAAATAGAGATAACAATAATATTGATAATAATGATTATGGACATGATTACTGATAAGCCTCTCTTCCCTTTTAACACATACTGCAGTTATGTGTCAAAAATGGATTTTGGCAAATATTGGTGAAAGTAACGTTTTTGGTACATGTCCCTAAGATGTGGTTTGAAAGAACAAGGTTCAGTTGTTACACAGGAAATAGTGTTTTTCACGACAAAACAGGAGGACAGGAGAAAACTGGTTAAAATAAAATTGAAATAAAACAGTCAGTCAGTCAGTCACTGATAATCAGTCAGTTAAGTTGGTAGCGAGTTAGTGGAGTTAGTTCCACTATACCTGTTCTGCCATGTCAT